>NW_027143918.1:0-45437 GCF_026170545.1 Melanerpes formicivorus
CTTTCCCTTTAGGTTTTACCCCAACAATGTTTTCATTAGTTTCACTCACTCTCGAAATCAAGCATTTTACAGCAGGTTGGAGCAGCCTGTATCTCAGCACAGGAATAAGGTAGGGAAGAATTCTAAGGATCATTTTGACTGCCTCCAGAAGTTAGATCAGATGGCAAATTGGATTTGGTGCTAGGTCTTTCCCTTTAGGTTTTACCCCAACAATGTTTTCATTAGTTTCGCTCACTCTCGAAATCAAGCATTTTACAGCAGGTTGGAGCAGCCTGTATCTCAGCACAGGAATAAGGTAGGGAAGAATTCTAAGGATCATTTTGACTGCCTCCAGAAGTTAGATCAGATGGCAAATTGGATTTGGTGCTAGGTCTTTCCCTTTAGGTTTTACCCCAACAATGTTTTCATTAGTTTCGCTCACGCTCGAAATCAAGCATTTTACAGCAGGTTGGAGCAGCCTGTATCTCAGCACAGGAATAAGGTAGGGAAGAATTCGAAGGCTCATTTTGACTGCCTCCAGAAGTTAGATCAGATGGCAAATTGGATTTGGTGCTAGGTCTTTCCCTTTAGGTTTTACCCCAACAATGTTTTCATTAGTTTCACTCACTCTCGAAATCAAGCATTTTACAGCAGGTTGGAGCAGCCTGTATCTCAGCACAGGAATAAGGTAGGGAAGAATTCTAAGGATCATTTTGACTGCCTCCAGAAGTTAGATCAGATGGCAAATTGGATTTGGTGCTAGGTCTTTCCCTTTAGGTTTTACCCCAACAATGTTTTCATTAGTTTCGCTCACTCTCGAAATCAAGCATTTTACAGCAGGTTGGAGCAGCCTGTATCTCAGCACAGGAATAAGGTAGGGAAGAATTCTAAGGCTCATTTTGACTGCCTCCAGAAGTTAGATCAGATGGCAAATTGGATTTGGTGCTAGGTCTTTCCCTTTAGGTTTTACCCCAACAATGTTTTCATTAGTTTCGCTCACTCTCGAAATCAAGCATTTTACAGCAGGTTGGAGCAGCCTGTATCTCAGCACAGGAATAAGGTAGGGAAGAATTCTAAGGATCATTTTGACTGCCTCCAGAAGTTAGATCAGATGGCAAATTGGATTTGGTGCTAGGTCTTTCCCTGTAGGTTTTACCCCAACAATGTTTTCATTAGCTTCGCTCACTCTCGAAATCAAGCATTTTACAGCAGGTTGGAGCAGCCTGTATCTCAGCACAGGAATAAGGTAGGGAAGAATTCTAAGGCTCATTTTGACTGCCTCCAGAAGTTAGATCAGATGGCAAATTGGATTTGGTGCTAGGTCTTTCCCTTTAGGTTTTACCCCAACAATGTTTTCATTAGTTTCGCTCACTCTCGAAATCAAGCATTTTACAGCAGGTTGGAGCAGCCTGTATCTCAGCACAGGAATAAGGTAGGGAAGAATTCTAAGGCTCATTTTGACTGCCTCCAGAAGTTAGATCAGATGGCAAATTGGATTTGGTGCTAGGTCTTTCCCTTTAGGTTTTACCCCAACAATGTTTTCATTAGTTTCGCTCACTCTCGAAATCAAGCATTTTACAGCAGGTTGGAGCAGCCTGTATCTCAGCACAGGAATAAGGTAGGGAAGAATTCTAAGGCTCATTTTGACTGCCTCCAGAAGTTAGATCAGATGGCAAATTGGATTTGGTGCTAGGTCTTTCCCTTTAGGTTTTACCCCAACAATGTTTTCATTAGCTTCGCTCACTCTCGAAATCAAGCATTTTACAGCAGGTTGGAGCAGCCTGTATCTCAGCACAGGAATAAGGTAGGGAAGAATTCTAAGGATCATTTTGACTGCCTCCAGAAGTTAGATCAGATGGCAAATTGGATTTGGTGCTAGGTCTTTCCCTGTAGGTTTTACCCCAACAATGTTTTCATTAGTTTCGCTCACTCTCGAAATCAAGCATTTTACAGCAGGTTGGAGCAGCCTGTATCTCAGCACAGGAATAAGGTAGGGAAGAATTCTAAGGATCATTTTGACTGCCTCCAGAAGTTAGATCAGATGGCAAATTGGATTTGGTGCTAGGTCTTTCCCTTTAGGTTTTACCCCAACAATGTTTTCATTAGTTTCGCTCACTCTCGAAATCAAGCATTTTACAGCAGGTTGGAGCAGCCTGTATCTCAGCACAGGAATAAGGTAGGGAAGAATTCTAAGGCTCATTTTGACTGCCTCCAGAAGTTAGATCAGATGGCAAATTGGATTTGGTGCTAGGTCTTTCCCTTTAGGTTTTACCCCAACAATGTTTTCATTAGTTTCGCTCACTCTCGAAATCAAGCATTTTACAGCAGGTTGGAGCAGCCTGTATCTCAGCACAGGAATAAGGTAGGGAAGAATTCTAAGGATCATTTTGACTGCCTCCAGAAGTTAGATCAGATGGCAAATTGGATTTGGTGCTAGGTCTTTCCCTTTAGGTTTTACCCCAACAATGTTTTCATTAGTTTCGCTCACTCTCGAAATCAAGCATTTTACAGCAGGTTGGAGCAGCCTGTATCTCAGCACAGGAATAAGGTAGGGAAGAATTCTAAGGATCATTTTGACTGCCTCCAGAAGTTAGATCAGATGGCAAATTGGATTTGGTGCTAGGTCTTTCCCTTTAGGTTTTACCCCAACAATGTTTTCATTAGTTTCGCTCACTCTCGAAATCAAGCATTTTACAGCAGGTTGGAGCAGCCTGTATCTCAGCACAGGAATAAGGTAGGGAAGAATTCTAAGGCTCATTTTGACTGCCTCCAGAAGTTAGATCAGATGGCAAATTGGATTTGGTGCTAGGTCTTTCCCTTTAGGTTTTACCCCAACAATGTTTTCATTAGTTTCGCTCACTCTCGAAATCAAGCATTTTACAGCAGGTTGGAGCAGCCTGTATCTCAGCACAGGAATAAGGTAGGGAAGAATTCAAATGCTCATTTTGACTGCCTCCAGAAGTTAGATCAGATGGCAAATTGGATTTGGTGCTAGGTCTTTCCCTTTAGGTTTTACCCCAACAATGTTTTCATTAGTTTCGCTCACTCTCGAAATCAAGCATTTTACAGCAGGTTGGAGCAGCCTGTATCTCAGCACAGGAATAAGGTAGGGAAGAATTCTAAGGCTCATTTTGACTGCCTCCAGAAGTTAGATCAGATGGCAAATTGGATTTGGTGCTAGGTCTTTCCCTTTAGGTTTTACCCCAACAATGTTTTCATTAGTTTCGCTCACTCTCGAAATCAAGCATTTTACAGCAGGTTGGAGCAGCCTGTATCTCAGCACAGGAATAAGGTAGGGAAGAATTCTAAGGCTCATTTTGACTGCCTCCAGAAGTTAGATCAGATGGCAAATTGGATTTGGTGCTAGGTCTTTCCCTTTAGGTTTTACCCCAACAATGTTTTCATTAGTTTCGCTCACTCTCGAAATCAAGCATTTTACAGCAGGTTGGAGCAGCCTGTATCTCAGCACAGGAATAAGGTAGGGAAGAATTCTAAGGATCATTTTGACTGCCTCCAGAAGTTAGATCAGATGGCAAATTGGATTTGCTGCTAGGTCTTTCCCTTTAGGTTTTACCCCAACAATGTTTTCATTAGTTTCGCTCACTCTCGAAATCAAGCATTTTACAGCAGGTTGGAGCAGCCTGTATCTCAGCACAGGAATAAGGTAGGGAAGAATTCTAAGGCTCATTTTGACTGCCTCCAGAAGTTAGATCAGATGGCAAATTGGATTTGGTGCTAGGTCTTTCCCTTTAGGTTTTACCCCAACAATGTTTTCATTAGTTTCGCTCACTCTCGAAATCAAGCATTTTACAGCAGGTTGGAGCAGCCTGTATCTCAGCACAGGAATAAGGTAGGGAAGAATTCTAAGGCTCATTTTGACTGCCTCCAGAAGTTAGATCAGATGGCAAATTGGATTTGGTGCTAGGTCTTTCCCTTTAGGTTTTACCCCAACAATGTTTTCATTAGTTTCGCTCACTCTCGAAATCAAGCATTTTACAGCAGGTTGGAGCAGCCTGTATCTCAGCACAGGAATAAGGTAGGGAAGAATTCAAATGCTCATTTTGACTGCCTCCAGAAGTTAGATCAGATGGCAAATTGGATTTGGTGCTAGGTCTTTCCCTTTAGGTTTTACCCCAACAATGTTTTCATTAGTTTCGCTCACTCTCGAAATCAAGCATTTTACAGCAGGTTGGAGCAGCCTGTATCTCAGCACAGGAATAAGGTAGGGAAGAATTCTAAGGCTCATTTTGACTGCCTCCAGAAGTTAGATCAGATGGCAAATTGGATTTGGTGCTAGGTCTTTCCCTTTAGGTTTTACCCCAACAATGTTTTCATTAGTTTCGCTCACTCTCGAAATCAAGCATTTTACAGCAGGTTGGAGCAGCCTGTATCTCAGCACAGGAATAAGGTAGGGAAGAATTCTAAGGCTCATTTTGACTGCCTCCAGAAGTTAGATCAGATGGCAAATTGGATTTGGTGCTAGGTCTTTCCCTTTAGGTTTTACCCCAACAATGTTTTCATTAGTTTCGCTCACTCTCGAAATCAAGCATTTTACAGCAGGTTGGAGCAGCCTGTATCTCAGCACAGGAATAAGGTAGGGAAGAATTCTAAGGATCATTTTGACTGCCTCCAGAAGTTAGATCAGATGGCAAATTGGATTTGGTGCTAGATCTTTCCCTTTAGGTTTTACCCCAACAATGTTTTCATTAGTTTCGCTCACTCTCGAAATCAAGCATTTTACAGCAGGTTGGAGCAGCCTGTATCTCAGCACAGGAATAAGGTAGGGAAGAATTCTAAGGCTCATTTTGACTGCCTCCAGAAGTTAGATCAGATGGCAAATTGGATTTGGTGCTAGGTCTTTCCCTTTAGGTTTTACCCCAACAATGTTTTCATTAGTTTCGCTCACTCTCGAAATCAAGCATTTTACAGCAGGTTGGAGCAGCCTGTATCTCAGCACAGGAATAAGGTAGGGAAGAATTCTAAGGATCATTTTGACTGCCTCCAGAAGTTAGATCAGATGGCAAATTGGATTTGGTGCTAGGTCTTTCCCTTTAGGTTTTACCCCAACAATGTTTTCATTAGTTTCGCTCACTCTCGAAATCAAGCATTTTACAGCAGGTTGGAGCAGCCTGTATCTCAGCACAGGAATAAGGTAGGGAAGAATTCTAAGGATCATTTTGACTGCCTCCAGAAGTTACATCAGATGGCAAATTGGATTTGGTGCTAGGTCTTTCCCTTTAGGTTTTACCCCAACAATGTTTTCATTAGTTTCGCTCACTCTCGAAATCAAGCATTTTACAGCAGGTTGGAGCAGCCTGTATCTCAGCACAGGAATAAGGTAGGGAAGAATTCTAAGGCTCATTTTGACTGCCTCCAGAAGTTAGATCAGATGGCAAATTGGATTTGGTGCTAGGTCTTTCCCTTTAGGTTTTACCCCAACAATGTTTTCATTAGTTTCGCTCACTCTCGAAATCAAGCATTTTACAGCAGGTTGGAGCAGCCTGTATCTCAGCACAGGAATAAGGTAGGGAAGAATTCTAAGGCTCATTTTGACTGCCTCCAGAAGTTAGATCAGATGGCAAATTGGATTTGGTGCTAGGTCTTTCCCTTTGGGTTTTACCCCAACAATGTTTTCATTAGTTTCGCTCACTCTCGAAATCAAGCATTTTACAGCAGGTTGGAGCAGCCTGTATCTCAGCACAGGAATAAGGTAGGGAAGAATTCTAAGGATCATTTTGACTGCCTCCAGAAGTTAGATCAGATGGCAAATTGGATTTGGTGCTAGGTCTTTCCCTTTAGGTTTTACCCCAACAATGTTTTCATTAGTTTCGCTCACTCTCGAAATCAAGCATTTTACAGCAGGTTGGAGCAGCCTGTATCTCAGCACAGGAATAAGGTAGGGAAGAATTCTAAGGATCATTTTGACTGCCTCCAGAAGTTAGATCAGATGGCAAATTGGATTTGGTGCTAGGTCTTTCCCTTTAGGTTTTACCCCAACAATGTTTTCATTAGTTTCGCTCACTCTCGAAATCAAGCATTTTACAGCAGGTTGGAGCAGCCTGTATCTCAGCACAGGAATAAGGTAGGGAAGAATTCTAAGGATCATTTTGACTGCCTCCAGAAGTTAGATCAGATGGCAAATTGGATTTGGTGCTAGGTCTTTCCCTTTAGGTTTTACCCCAACAATGTTTTCATTAGTTTCGCTCACTCTCGAAATCAAGCATTTTACAGCAGGTTGGAGCAGCCTGTATCTCAGCACAGGAATAAGGTAGGGAAGAATTCTAAGGCTCATTTTGACTGCCTCCAGAAGTTAGATCAGATGGCAAATTGGATTTGGTGCTAGGTCTTTCCCTTTAGGTTTTACCCCAACAATGTTTTCATTAGTTTCGCTCACTCTCGAAATCAAGCATTTTACAGCAGGTTGGAGCAGCCTGTATCTCAGCACAGGAATAAGGTAGGGAAGAATTCGAAGGATCATTTTGACTGCCTCCAGAAGTTAGATCAGATGGCAAATTGGATTTGGTGCTAGGTCTTTCCCTTTAGGTTTTACCCCAACAATGTTTTCATTAGTTTCGCTCACTCTCGAAATCAAGCATTTTACAGCAGGTTGGAGCAGCCTGTATCTCAGCACAGGAATAAGGTAGGGAAGAATTCTAAGGATCATTTTGACTGCCTCCAGAAGTTAGATCAGATGGCAAATTGGATTTGGTGCTAGGTCTTTCCCTTTAGGTTTTACCCCAACAATGTTTTCATTAGTTTCGCTCACTCTCGAAATCAAGCATTTTACAGCAGGTTGGAGCAGCCTGTATCTCAGCACAGGAATAAGGTAGGGAAGAATTCTAAGGATCATTTTGACTGCCTCCAGAAGTTAGATCAGATGGCAAATTGGATTTGGTGCTAGGTCTTTCCCTTTAGGTTTTACCCCAACAATGTTTTCATTAGTTTCGCTCACTCTCGAAATCAAGCATTTTACAGCAGGTTGGAGCAGCCTGTATCTCAGCACAGGAATAAGGTAGGGAAGAATTCTAAGGCTCATTTTGACTGCCTCCAGAAGTTAGATCAGATGGCAAATTGGATTTGGTGCTAGGTCTTTCCCTTTAGGTTTTACCCCAACAATGTTTTCATTAGTTTCGCTCACTCTCGAAATCAAGCATTTTACAGCAGGTTGGAGCAGCCTGTATCTCAGCACAGGAATAAGGTAGGGAAGAATTCTAAGGCTCATTTTGACTGCCTCCAGAAGTTAGATCAGATGGCAAATTGGATTTGGTGCTAGGTCTTTCCCTGTAGGTTTTACCCCAACAATGTTTTCATTAGTTTCGCTCACTCTCGAAATCAAGCATTTTACAGCAGGTTGGAGCAGCCTGTATCTCAGCACAGGAATAAGGTAGGGAAGAATTCTAAGGATCATTTTGACTGCCTCCAGAAGTTAGATCAGATGGCAAATTGGATTTGGTGCTAGGTCTTTCCCTTTAGGTTTTACCCCAACAATGTTTTCATTAGTTTCGCTCACTCTCGAAATCAAGCATTTTACAGCAGGTTGGAGCAGCCTGTATCTCAGCACAGGAATAAGGTAGGGAAGAATTCTAAGGATCATTTTGACTGCCTCCAGAAGTTAGATCAGATGGCAAATTGGATTTGGTGCTAGGTCTTTCCCTTTAGGTTTTACCCCAACAATGTTTTCATTAGTTTCGCTCACTCTCGAAATCAAGCATTTTACATCAGGTTGGAGCAGCCTGTATCTCAGCACAGGAATAAGGTAGGGAAGAATTCTAAGGCTCATTTTGACTGCCTCCAGAAGTTAGATCAGATGGCAAATTGGATTTGGTGCTAGGTCTTTCCCTTTAGGTTTTACCCCAACAATGTTTTCATTAGTTTCGCTCACTCTCGAAATCAAGCATTTTACAGCAGGTTGGAGCAGCCTGTATCTCAGCACAGGAATAAGGTAGGGAAGAATTCTAAGGATCATTTTGACTGCCTCCAGAAGTTAGATCAGATGGCAAATTGGATTTGGTGCTAGGTCTTTCCCTTTAGGTTTTACCCCAACAATGTTTTCATTAGTTTCGCTCACTCTCGAAATCAAGCATTTTACAGCAGGTTGGAGCAGCCTGTATCTCAGCACAGGAATAAGGTAGGGAAGAATTCTAAGGCTCATTTTGACTGCCTCCAGAAGTTAGATCAGATGGCAAATTGGATTTGGTGCTAGGTCTTTCCCTTTAGGTTTTACCCCAACAATGTTTTCATTAGTTTCGCTCACTCTCGAAATCAAGCATTTTACAGCAGGTTGGAGCAGCCTGTATCTCAGCACAGGAATAAGGTAGGGAAGAATTCTAAGGCTCATTTTGACTGCCTCCAGAAGTTAGATCAGATGGCAAATTGGATTTGGTGCTAGGTCTTTCCCTGTAGGTTTTACCCCAACAATGTTTTCATTAGTTTCGCTCACTCTCGAAATCAAGCATTTTACAGCAGGTTGGAGCAGCCTGTATCTCAGCACAGGAATAAGGTAGGGAAGAATTCTAAGGATCATTTTGACTGCCTCCAGAAGTTAGATCAGATGGCAAATTGGATTTGGTGCTAGGTCTTTCCCTGTAGGTTTTACCCCTACAATGTTTTCATTAGTTTCGCTCACTCTCGAAATCAAGCATTTTACAGCAGGTTGGAGCAGCCTGTATCTCAGCACAGGAATAAGGTAGGGAAGAATTCTAAGGCTCATTTTGACTGCCTCCAGAAGTTAGATCAGATGGCAAATTGGATTTGGTGCTAGGTCTTTCCCTGTAGGTTTTACCCCAACAATGTTTTCATTAGTTTCGCTCACTCTCGAAATCAAGCATTTTACAGAAGGTTGGAGCAGCCTGTATCTCAGCACAGGAATAAGGTAGGGAAGAATTCTAAGGCTCATTTTGACTGCCTCCAGAAGTTAGATCAGATGGCAAATTGGATTTGGTGCTAGGTCTTTCCCTTTAGGTTTTACCCCAACAATGTTTTCATTAGTTTCGCTCACTCTCGAAATCAAGCATTTTACAGCAGGTTGGAGCAGCCTGTATCTCAGCACAGGAATAAGGTAGGGAAGAATTCTAAGGCTCATTTTGACTGCCTCCAGAAGTTAGATCAGATGGCAAATTGGATTTGGTGCTAGGTCTTTCCCTTTAGGTTTTACCCCAACAATGTTTTCATTAGTTTCGCTCACTCTCGAAATCAAGCATTTTACAGCAGGTTGGAGCAGCCTGTATCTCAGCACAGGAATAAGGTAGGGAAGAATTCTAAGGATCATTTTGACTGCCTCCAGAAGTTAGATCAGATGGCAAATTGGATTTGGTGCTAGGTCTTTCCCTTTAGGTTTTACCCCAACAATGTTTTCATTAGTTTCGCTCACTCTCGAAATCAAGCATTTTACAGCAGGTTGGAGCAGCCTGTATCTCAGCACAGGAATAAGGTAGGGAAGAATTCTAAGGATCATTTTGACTGCCTCCAGAAGTTAGATCAGATGGCAAATTGGATTTGGTGCTAGGTCTTTCCCTTTAGGTTTTACCCCAACAATGTTTTCATTAGTTTCGCTCACTCTCGAAATCAAGCATTTTACAGCAGGTTGGAGCAGCCTGTATCTCAGCACAGGAATAAGGTAGGGAAGAATTCTAAGGATCATTTTGACTGCCTCCAGAAGTTAGATCAGATGGCAAATTGGATTTGGTGCTAGGTCTTTCCCTTTAGGTTTTACCCCAACAATGTTTTCATTAGTTTCGCTCACTCTCGAAATCAAGCATTTTACAGCAGGTTGGAGCAGCCTGTATCTCAGCACAGGAATAAGGTAGGGAAGAATTCTAAGGCTCATTTTGACTGCCTCCAGAAGTTAGATCAGATGGCAAATTGGATTTGGTGCTAGGTCTTTCCCTTTAGGTTTTACCCCAACAATGTTTTCATTAGTTTCGCTCACTCTCGAAATCAAGCATTTTACAGCAGGTTGGAGCAGCCTGTATCTCAGCACAGGAATAAGGTAGGGAAGAATTCTAAGGCTCATTTTGACTGCCTCCAGAAGTTAGATCAGATGGCAAATTGGATTTGGTGCTAGGTCTTTCCCTGTAGGTTTTACCCCAACAATGTTTTCATTAGTTTCGCTCACTCTCGAAATCAAGCATTTTACAGCAGGTTGGAGCAGCCTGTATCTCAGCACAGGAATAAGGTAGGGAAGAATTCTAAGGATCATTTTGACTGCCTCCAGAAGTTAGATCAGATGGCAAATTGGATTTGGTGCTAGGTCTTTCCCTTTAGGTTTTACCCCAACAATGTTTTCATTAGTTTCGCTCACTCTCGAAATCAAGCATTTTACAGCAGGTTGGAGCAGCCTGTATCTCAGCACAGGAATAAGGTAGGGAAGAATTCTAAGGATCATTTTGACTGCCTCCAGAAGTTAGATCAGATGGCAAATTGGATTTGGTGCTAGGTCTTTCCCTGTAGGTTTTACCCCTACAATGTTTTCATTAGTTTCGCTCACTCTCGAAATCAAGCATTTTACAGCAGGCTGGAGCAGCCTGTATCTCAGCACAGGAATAAGGTAGGGAAGAATTCTAAGGCTCATTTTGACTGCCTCCAGAAGTTAGATCAGATGGCAAATTGGATTTGGTGCTAGGTCTTTCCCTTTAGGTTTTACCCCAACAATGTTTTCATTAGTTTCGCTCACTCTCGAAATCAAGCATTTTACAGCAGGTTGGAGCAGCCTGTATCTCAGCACAGGAATAAGGTAGGGAAGAATTCTAAGGCTCATTTTGACTGCCTCCAGAAGTTAGATCAGATGGCAAATTGGATTTGCTGCTAGGTCTTTCCCTTTAGGTTTTACCCCAACAATGTTTTCATTAGTTTCGCTCACTCTCGAAATCAAGCATTTTACAGCAGGTTGGAGCAGCCTGTATCTCAGCACAGGAATAAGGTAGGGAAGAATTCTAAGGATCATTTTGACTGCCTCCAGAAGTTAGATCAGATGGCAAATTGGATTTGGTGCTAGGTCTTTCCCTTTAGGTTTTACCCCAACAATGTTTTCATTAGTTTCGCTCACTCTCGAAATCAAGCATTTTACAGCAGGTTGGAGCAGCCTGTATCTCAGCACAGGAATAAGGTAGGGAAGAATTCTAAGGATCATTTTGACTGCCTCCAGAAGTTAGATCAGATGGCAAATTGGATTTGGTGCTAGGTCTTTCCCTTTAGGTTTTACCCCAACAATGTTTTCATTAGTTTCGCTCACTCTCGAAATCAAGCATTTTACAGCAGGTTGGAGCAGCCTGTATCTCAGCACAGGAATAAGGTAGGGAAGAATTCTAAGGATCATTTTGACTGCCTCCAGAAGTTAGATCAGATGGCAAATTGGATTTGGTGCTAGGTCTTTCCCTTTAGGTTTTACCCCAACAATGTTTTCATTAGTTTCGCTCACTCTCGAAATCAAGCATTTTACAGCAGGTTGGAGCAGCCTGTATCTCAGCACAGGAATAAGGTAGGGAAGAATTCTAAGGATCATTTTGACTGCCTCCAGAAGTTAGATCAGATGGCAAATTGGATTTGGTGCTAGGTCTTTCCCTTTAGGTTTTACCCCAACAATGTTTTCATTAGTTTCGCTCACTCTCGAAATCAAGCATTTTACAGCAGGTTGGAGCAGCCTGTATCTCAGCACAGGAATAAGGTAGGGAAGAATTCTAAGGCTCATTTTGACTGCCTCCAGAAGTTAGATCAGATGGCAAATTGGATTTGGTGCTAGGTCTTTCCCTTTAGGTTTTACCCCAACAATGTTTTCATTAGTTTCGCTCACTCTCGAAATCAAGCATTTTACAGCAGGTTGGAGCAGCCTGTATCTCAGCACAGGAATAAGGTAGGGAAGAATTCTAAGGCTCATTTTGACTGCCTCCAGAAGTTAGATCAGATGGCAAATTGGATTTGGTGCTAGGTCTTTCCCTTTAGGTTTTACCCCAACAATGTTTTCATTAGCTTCGCTCACTCTCGAAATCAAGCATTTTACAGCAGGTTGGAGCAGCCTGTATCTCAGCACAGGAATAAGGTAGGGAAGAATTCTAAGGATCATTTTGACTGCCTCCAGAAGTTAGATCAGATGGCAAATTGGATTTGGTGCTAGGTCTTTCCCTTTAGGTTTTACCCCAACAATGTTTTCATTAGTTTCGCTCACTCTCGAAATCAAGCATTTTACAGCAGGTTGGAGCAGCCTGTATCTCAGCACAGGAATAAGGTAGGGAAGAATTCAAATGCTCATTTTGACTGCCTCCAGAAGTTAGATCAGATGGCAAATTGGATTTGGTGCTAGGTCTTTCCCTTTAGGTTTTACCCCAACAATGTTTTCATTAGTTTCGCTCACTCTCGAAATCAAGCATTTTACAGCAGGTTGGAGCAGCCTGTATCTCAGCACAGGAATAAGGTAGGGAAGAATTCTAAGGCTCATTTTGACTGCCTCCAGAAGTTAGATCAGATGGCAAATTGGATTTGGTGCTAGGTCTTTCCCTTTAGGTTTTACCCCAACAATGTTTTCATTAGTTTCGCTCACTCTCGAAATCAAGCATTTTACAGCAGGTTGGAGCAGCCTGTATCTCAGCACAGGAATAAGGTAGGGAAGAATTCTAAGGATCATTTTGACTGCCTCCAGAAGTTAGATCAGATGGCAAATTGGATTTGGTGCTAGGTCTTTCCCTTTAGGTTTTACCCCAACAATGTTTTCATTAGTTTCGCTCACTCTCGAAATCAAGCATTTTACAGCAGGTTGGAGCAGCCTGTATCTCAGCACAGGAATAAGGTAGGGAAGAATTCTAAGGCTCATTTTGACTGCCTCCAGAAGTTAGATCAGATGGCAAATTGGATTTGGTGCTAGGTCTTTCCCTTTAGGTTTTACCCCAACAATGTTTTCATTAGTTTCGCTCACTCTCGAAATCAAGCATTTTACAGCAGGTTGGAGCAGCCTGTATCTCAGCACAGGAATAAGGTAGGGAAGAATTCTAAGGCTCATTTTGACTGCCTCCAGAAGTTAGATCAGATGGCAAATTGGATTTGGTGCTAGGTCTTTCCCTTTAGGTTTTACCCCAACAATGTTTTCATTAGTTTCGCTCACTCTCGAAATCAAGCATTTTACAGCAGGTTGGAGCAGCCTGTATCTCAGCACAGGAATAAGGTAGGGAAGAATTCTAAGGATCATTTTGACTGCCTCCAGAAGTTAGATCAGATGGCAAATTGGATTTGGTGCTAGGTCTTTCCCTTTAGGTTTTACCCCAACAATGTTTTCATTAGTTTCGCTCACTCTCGAAATCAAGCATTTTACAGCAGGTTGGAGCAGCCTGTATCTCAGCACAGGAATAAGGTAGGGAAGAATTCTAAGGATCATTTTGACTGCCTCCAGAAGTTAGATCAGATGGCAAATTGGATTTGGTGCTAGGTCTTTCCCTGTAGGTTTTACCCCTACAATATTTTCATTAGTTTCGCTCACTCTCGAAATCAAGCATTTTACAGCAGGTTGGAGCAGCCTGTATCTCAGCACAGGAATAAGGTAGGGAAGAATTCTAAGGCTCATTTTGACTGCCTCCAGAAGTTAGATCAGATGGCAAATTGGATTTGGTGCTAGGTCTTTCCCTGTAGGTTTTACCCCAACAATGTTTTCATTAGTTTCGCTCACTCTCGAAATCAAGCATTTTACAGCAGGTTGGAGCAGCCTGTATCTCAGCACAGGAATAAGGTAGGGAAGAATTCTAAGGCTCATTTTGACTGCCTCCAGAAGTTAGATCAGATGGCAAATTGGATTTGGTGCTAGGTCTTTCCCTTTAGGTTTTACCCCAACAATGTTTTCATTAGTTTCGCTCACTCTCGAAATCAAGCATTTTACAGCAGGTTGGAGCAGCCTGTATCTCAGCACAGGAATAAGGTAGGGAAGAATTCTAAGGCTCATTTTGACTGCCTCCAGAAGTTAGATCAGATGGCAAATTGGATTTGGTGCTAGGTCTTTCCCTTTAGGTTTTACCCCAACAATGTTTTCATTAGTTTCGCTCACTCTCGAAATCAAGCATTTTACAGCAGGTTGGAGCAGCCTGTATCTCAGCACAGGAATAAGGTAGGGAAGAATTCTAAGGCTCATTTTGACTGCCTCCAGAAGTTAGATCAGATGGCAAATTGGATTTGGTGCTAGGTCTTTCCCTTTAGGTTTTACCCCAACAATGTTTTCATTAGTTTCGCTCACTCTCGAAATCAAGCATTTTACAGCAGGTTGGAGCAGCCTGTATCTCAGCACAGGAATAAGGTAGGGAAGAATTCTAAGGATCATTTTGACTGCCTCCAGAAGTTAGATCAGATGGCAAATTGGATTTGGTGCTAGGTCTTTCCCTTTAGGTTTTACCCCAACAATGTTTTCATTAGTTTCGCTCACTCTTGAAATCAAGCATTTTACAGCAGGTTGGAGCAGCCTGTATCTCAGCACAGGAATAAGGTAGGGAAGAATTCTAAGGATCATTTTGACTGCCTCCAGAAGTTAGATCAGATGGCAAATTGGATTTGGTGCTAGGTCTTTCCCTTTAGGTTTTACCCCAACAATGTTTTCATTAGTTTCGCTCACTCTCGAAATCAAGCATTTTACAGCAGGTTGGAGCAGCCTGTATCTCAGCACAGGAATAAGGTAGGGAAGAATTCTAAGGATCATTTTGACTGCCTCCAGAAGTTAGATCAGATGGCAAATTGGATTTGGTGCTAGGTCTTTCCCTTTAGGTTTTACCCCAACAATGTTTTCATTAGTTTCGCTCACGCTCGAAATCAAGCATTTTACAGCAGGTTGGAGCAGCCTGTATCTCAGCACAGGAATAAGGTAGGGAAGAATTCGAAGGCTCATTTTGACTGCCTCCAGAAGTTAGATCAGATGGCAAATTGGATTTGGTGCTAGGTCTTTCCCTTTAGGTTTTACCCCAACAATGTTTTCATTAGTTTCGCTCACTCTCGAAATCAAGCATTTTACAGCAGGTTGGAGCAGCCTGTATCTCAGCACAGGAATAAGGTAGGGAAGAATTCTAAGGATCATTTTGACTGCCTCCAGAAGTTAGATCAGATGGCAAATTGGATTTGGTGCTAGGTCTTTCCCTTTAGGTTTTACCCCAACAATGTTTTCATTAGTTTCGCTCACTCTCGAAATCAAGCATTTTACAGCAGGTTGGAGCAGCCTGTATCTCAGCACAGGAATAAGGTAGGGAAGAATTCTAAGGCTCATTTTTGACTGCCTCCAGAAGTTAGATCAGATGGCAAATTGGATTTGGTGCTAGGTCTTTCCCTTTAGGTTTTACCCCAACAATGTTTTCATTAGTTTCGCTCACTCTCGAAATCAAGCATTTTACAGCAGGTTGGAGCAGCCTGTATCTCAGCACAGGAATAAGGTAGGGAAGAATTCTAAGGCTCATTTTGACTGCCTCCAGAAGTTAGATCAGATGGCAAATTGGATTTGGTGCTAGGTCTTTCCCTTTAGGTTTTACCCCAACAATGTTTTCATTAGTTTCGCTCACGCTCGAAATCAAGCATTTTACAGCAGGTTGGAGCAGCCTGTATCTCAGCACAGGAATAAGGTAGGGAAGAATTCTAAGGCTCATTTTGACTGCCTCCAGAAGTTAGATCAGATGGCAAATTGGATTTGGTGCTAGGTCTTTCCCTTTAGGTTTTACCCCCAACAATGTTTTCATTAGTTTCGCTCACTCTCGAAATCAAGCATTTTACAGCAGGTTGGAGCAGCCTGTATCTCAGCACAGGAATAAGGTAGGGAAGAATTCTAAGGCTCATTTTGACTGCCTCCAGAAGTTAGATCAGATGGCAAATTGGATTTGGTGCTAGGTCTTTCCCTTTAGGTTTTACCCCAACAATGTTTTCATTAGTTTCGCTCACTCTCGAAATCAAGCATTTTACAGCAGGTTGGAGCAGCCTGTATCTCAGCACAGGAATAAGGTAGGGAAGAATTCTAAGGCTCATTTTGACTGCCTCCAGAAGTTAGATCAGATGGCAAATTGGATTTGGTGCTAGGTCTTTCCCTTTAGGTTTTACCCCAACAATGTTTTCATTAGTTTCGCTCACTCTCGAAATCAAGCATTTTACAGCAGGTTGGAGCAGCCTGTATCTCAGCACAGGAATAAGGTAGGGAAGAATTCTAAGGATCATTTTGACTGCCTCCAGAAGTTAGATCAGATGGCAAATTGGATTTGGTGCTAGGTCTTTCCCTTTAGGTTTTACCCCAACAATGTTTTCATTAGTTTCGCTCACTCTCGAAATCAAGCATTTTACAGCAGGTTGGAGCAGCCTGTATCTCAGCACAGGAATAAGGTAGGGAAGAATTCTAAGGCTCATTTTGACTGCCTCCAGAAGTTAGATCAGATGGCAAATTGGATTTGGTGCTAGGTCTTTCCCTTTAGGTTTTACCCCAACAATGTTTTCATTAGTTTCGCTCACTCTCGAAATCAAGCATTTTACAGCAGGTTGGAGCAGCCTGTATCTCAGCACAGGAATAAGGTAGGGAAGAATTCTAAGGATCATTTTGACTGCCTCCAGAAGTTAGATCAGATGGCAAATTGGATTTGGTGCTAGGTCTTTCCCTTTAGGTTTTACCCCAACAATGTTTTCATTAGTTTCGCTCACTCTCGAAATCAAGCATTTTACAGCAGGTTGGAGCAGCCTGTATCTCAGCACAGGAATAAGGTAGGGAAGAATTCTAAGGCTCATTTTGACTGCCTCCAGAAGTTAGATCAGATGGCAAATTGGATTTGCTGCTAGGTCTTTCCCTTTAGGTTTTACCCCAACAATGTTTTCATTAGTTTCGCTCACTCTCGAAATCAAGCATTTTACAGCAGGTTGGAGCAGCCTGTATCTCAGCACAGGAATAAGGTAGGGAAGAATTCTAAGGATCATTTTGACTGCCTCCAGAAGTTAGATCAGATGGCAAATTGGATTTGGTGCTAGGTCTTTCCCTTTAGGTTTTACCCCAACAATATTTTCATTAGTTTCGCTCACTCTCGAAATCAAGCATTTTACAGCAGGTTGGAGCAGCCTGTATCTCAGCACAGGAATAAGGTAGGGAAGAATTCTAAGGCTCATTTTGACTGCCTCCAGAAGTTAGATCAGATGGCAAATTGGATTTGGTGCTAGGTCTTTCCCTTTAGGTTTTACCCCAACAATGTTTTCATTAGTTTCGCTCACTCTCGAAATCAAGCATTTTACAGCAGGTTGGAGCAGCCTGTATCTCAGCACAGGAATAAGGTAGGGAAGAATTCAAATGCTCATTTTGACTGCCTCCAGAAGTTAGATCAGATGGCAAATTGGATTTGGTGCTAGGTCTTTCCCTTTAGGTTTTACCCCAACAATGTTTTCATTAGTTTCGCTCACTCTCGAAATCAAGCATTTTACAGCAGGTTGGAGCAGCCTGTATCTCAGCACAGGAATAAGGTAGGGAAGAATTCTAAGGCTCATTTTGACTGCCTCCAGAAGTTAGATCAGATGGCAAATTGGATTTGGTGCTAGGTCTTTCCCTTTAGGTTTTACCCCAACAATGTTTTCATTAGTTTCGCTCACTCTCGAAATCAAGCATTTTACAGCAGGTTGGAGCAGCCTGTATCTCAGCACAGGAATAAGGTAGGGAAGAATTCTAAGGCTCATTTTGACTGCCTCCAGAAGTTAGATCAGATGGCAAATTGGATTTGGTGCTAGGTCTTTCCCTTTAGGTTTTACCCCAACAATGTTTTCATTAGTTTCGCTCACTCTCGAAATCAAGCATTTTACAGCAGGTTGGAGCAGCCTGTATCTCAGCACAGGAATAAGGTAGGGAAGAATTCTAAGGCTCATTTTGACTGCCTCCAGAAGTTAGATCAGATGGCAAATTGGATTTGGTGCTAGGTCTTTCCCTTTAGGTTTTACCCCAACAATGTTTTCATTAGTTTCGCTCACTCTCGAAATCAAGCATTTTACAGCAGGTTGGAGCAGCCTGTATCTCAGCACAGGAATAAGGTAGGGAAGAATTCTAAGGATCATTTTGACTGCCTCCAGAAGTTAGATCAGATGGCAAATTGGATTTGGTGCTAGGTCTTTCCCTTTAGGTTTTACCCCAACAATGTTTTCATTAGTTTCGCTCACTCTCGAAATCAAGCATTTTACAGCAGGTTGGAGCAGCCTGTATCTCAGCACAGGAATAAGGTAGGGAAGAATTCTAAGGATCATTTTGACTGCCTCCAGAAGTTAGATCAGATGGCAAATTGGATTTGGTGCTAGGTCTTTCCCTGTAGGTTTTACCCCAACAATGTTTTCATTAGTTTCGCTCACTCTCGAAATCAAGCATTTTACAGCAGGTTGGAGCAGCCTGTATCTCAGCACAGGAATAAGGTAGGGAAGAATTCTAAGGATCATTTTGACTGCCTCCAGAAGTTAGATCAGATGACAAATTGGATTTGGTGCTAGGTCTTTCCCTTTAGGTTTTACCCCAACAATGTTTTCATTAGTTTCGCTCACTCTCGAAATCAAGCATTTTACAGCAGGTTGGAGCAGCCTGTATCTCAGCACAGGAATAAGGTAGGGAAGAATTCTAAGGCTCATTTTGACTGCCTCCAGAAGTTAGATCAGATGGCAAATTGGATTTGGTGCTAGGTCTTTCCCTTTAGGTTTTACCCCAACAATGTTTTCATTAGTTTCGCTCACTCTCGAAATCAAGCATTTTACAGCAGGTTGGAGCAGCCTGTATCTCAGCACAGGAATAAGGTAGGGAAGAATTCTAAGGATCATTGTGACTGCCTCCAGAAGTTAGATCAGATGGCAAATTGGATTTGGTGCTAGGTCTTTCCCTTTAGGTTTTACCCCAACAATGTTTTCATTAGTTTCGCTCACTCTGGAAATCAAGCATTTTACAGCAGGTTGGAGCAGCCTGTATCTCAGCACAGGAATAAGGTAGGGAAGAATTCTAAGGCTCATTTTGACTGCCTCCAGAAGTTAGATCAGATGGCAAATTGGATTTGGTGCTAGGTCTTTCCCTTTAGGTTTTACCCCAACAATGTTTTCATTAGTTTCGCTCACTCTCGAAATCAAGCATTTTACAGCAGGTTGGAGCAGCCTGTATCTCAGCACAGGAATAAGGTAGGGAAGAATTCTAAGGCTCATTTTGACTGCCTCCAGAAGTTAGATCAGATGGCAAATTGGATTTGGTGCTAGGTCTTTCCCTTTAGGTTTTACCCCAACAATGTTTTCATTAGTTTCGCTCACTCTCGAAATCAAGCATTTTACAGCAGGTTGGAGCAGCCTGTATCTCAGCACAGGAATAAGGTAGGGAAGAATTCTAAGGCTCATTTTGACTGCCTCCAGAAGTTAGATCAGATGGCAAATTGGATTTGGTGCTAGGTCTTTCCCTTTAGGTTTTACCCCAACAATGTTTTCATTAGTTTCGCTCACTCTCGAAATCAAGCATTTTACAGCAGGTTGGAGCAGCCTGTATCTCAGCACAGGAATAAGGTAGGGAAGAATTCTAAGGCTCATTTTGACTGCCTCCAGAAGTTAGATCAGATGGCAAATTGGATTTGGTGCTAGGTCTTTCCCTTTAGGTTTTACCCCAACAATGTTTTCATTAGTTTCGCTCACTCTCGAAATCAAGCATTTTACAGCAGGTTGGAGCAGCCTGTATCTCAGCACAGGAATAAGGTAGGGAAGAATTCAAATGCTCATTTTGACTGCCTCCAGAAGTTAGATCAGATGGCAAATTGGATTTGGTGCTAGGTCTTTCCCTTTAGGTTTTACCCCAACAATGTTTTCATTAGTTTCGCTCACTCTGGAAATCAAGCATTTTACAGCAGGTTGGAGCAGCCTGTATCTCAGCACAGGAATAAGGTAGGGAAGAATTCTAAGGCTCATTTTGACTGCCTCCAGAAGTTAGATCAGATGGCAAATTGGATTTGGTGCTAGGTCTTTCCCTTTAGGTTTTACCCCAACAATGTTTTCATTAGTTTCGCTCACTCTCGAAATCAAGCATTTTACAGCAGGTTGGAGCAGCCTGTATCTCAGCACAGGAATAAGGTAGGGAAGAATTCTAAGGCTCATTTTGACTGCCTCCAGAAGTTAGATCAGATGGCAAATTGGATTTGGTGCTAGGTCTTTCCCTTTAGGTTTTACCCCAACAATGTTTTCATTAGTTTCGCTCACTCTCGAAATCAAGCATTTTACAGCAGGTTGGAGCAGCCTGTATCTCAGCACAGGAATAAGGTAGGGAAGAATTCAAATGCTCATTTTGACTGCCTCCAGAAGTTAGATCAGATGGCAAATTGGATTTGGTGCTAGGTCTTTCCCTTTAGGTTTTACCCCAACAATGTTTTCATTAGTTTCGCTCACTCTCGAAATCAAGCATTTTACAGCAGGTTGGAGCAGCCTGTATCTCAGCACAGGAATAAGGTAGGGAAGAATTCTAAGGCTCATTTTGACTGCCTCCAGAAGTTAGATCAGATGGCAAATTGGATTTGGTGCTAGGTCTTTCCCTTTAGGTTTTACCCCAACAATGTTTTCATTAGTTTCGCTCACTCTCGAAATCAAGCATTTTACAGCAGGTTGGAGCAGCCTGTATCTCAGCACAGGAATAAGGTAGGGAAGAATTCTAAGGCTCATTTTGACTGCCTCCAGAAGTTAGATCAGATGGCAAATTGGATTTGGTGCTAGGTCTTTCCCTTTAGGTTTTACCCCAACAATGTTTTCATTAGTTTCGCTCACTCTCGAAATCAAGCATTTTACAGCAGGTTGGAGCAGCCTGTATCTCAGCACAGGAATAAGGTAGGGAAGAATTCAAATGCTCATTTTGACTGCCTCCAGAAGTTAGATCAGATGGCAAATTGGATTTGGTGCTAGGTCTTTCCCTTTAGGTTTTACCCCAACAATGTTTTCATTAGTTTCGCTCACTCTGGAAATCAAGCATTTTACAGCAGGTTGGAGCAGCCTGTATCTCAGCACAGGAATAAGGTAGGGAAGAATTCTAAGGCTCATTTTGACTGCCTCCAGAAGTTAGATCAGATGGCAAATTGGATTTGGTGCTAGGTCTTTCCCTTTAGGTTTTACCCCAACAATGTTTTCATTAGTTTCGCTCACTCTCGAAATCAAGCATTTTACAGCAGGTTGGAGCAGCCTGTATCTCAGCACAGGAATAAGGTAGGGAAGAATTCTAAGGCTCATTTTGACTGCCTCCAGAAGTTAGATCAGATGGCAAATTGGATTTGGTGCTAGGTCTTTCCCTTTAGGTTTTACCCCAACAATGTTTTCATTAGTTTCGCTCACTCTCGAAATCAAGCATTTTACAGCAGGTTGGAGCAGCCTGTATCTCAGCACAGGAATAAGGTAGGGAAGAATTCTAAGGCTCATTTTGACTGCCTCCAGAAGTTAGATCAGATGGCAAATTGGATTTGGTGCTAGGTCTTTCCCTTTAGGTTTTACCCCAACAATGTTTTCATTAGTTTCGCTCACTCTCGAAATCAAGCATTTTACAGCAGGTTGGAGCAGCCTGTATCTCAGCACAGGAATAAGGTAGGGAAGAATTCTAAGGCTCATTTTGACTGCCTCCAGAAGTTAGATCAGATGGCAAATTGGATTTGGTGCTAGGTCTTTCCCTTTAGGTTTTACCCCAACAATGTTTTCATTAGTTTCGCTCACTCTCGAAATCAAGCATTTTACAGCAGGTTGGAGCAGCCTGTATCTCAGCACAGGAATAAGGTAGGGAAGAATTCAAATGCTCATTTTGACTGCCTCCAGAAGTTAGATCAGATGGCAAATTGGATTTGGTGCTAGGTCTTTCCCTTTAGGTTTTACCCCAACAATGTTTTCATTAGTTTCGCTCACTCTGGAAATCAAGCATTTTACAGCAGGTTGGAGCAGCCTGTATCTCAGCACAGGAATAAGGTAGGGAAGAATTCTAAGGCTCATTTTGACTGCCTCCAGAAGTTAGATCAGATGGCAAATTGGATTTGGTGCTAGGTCTTTCCCTTTAGGTTTTACCCCAACAATGTTTTCATTAGTTTCGCTCACTCTCGAAATCAAGCATTTTACAGCAGGTTGGAGCAGCCTGTATCTCAGCACAGGAATAAGGTAGGGAAGAATTCTAAGGCTCATTTTGACTGCCTCCAGAAGTTAGATCAGATGGCAAATTGGATTTGGTGCTAGGTCTTTCCCTTTAGGTTTTACCCCAACAATGTTTTCATTAGTTTCGCTCACTCTCGAAATCAAGCATTTTACAGCAGGTTGGAGCAGCCTGTATCTCAGCACAGGAATAAGGTAGGGAAGAATTCTAAGGCTCATTTTGACTGCCTCCAGAAGTTAGATCAGATGGCAAATTGGATTTGGTGCTAGGTCTTTCCCTTTAGGTTTTACCCCAACAATGTTTTCATTAGTTTCGCTCACTCTCGAAATCAAGCATTTTACAGCAGGTTGGAGCAGCCTGTATCTCAGCACAGGAATAAGGTAGGGAAGAATTCTAAGGCTCATTTTGACTGCCTCCAGAAGTTAGATCAGATGGCAAATTGGATTTGGTGCTAGGTCTTTCCCTTTAGGTTTTACCCCAACAATGTTTTCATTAGTTTCGCTCACTCTCGAAATCAAGCATTTTACAGCAGGTTGGAGCAGCCTGTATCTCAGCACAGGAATAAGGTAGGGAAGAATTCTAAGGCTCATTTTGACTGCCTCCAGAAGTTAGATCAGATGGCAAATTGGATTTGGTGCTAGGTCTTTCCCTTTAGGTTTTACCCCAACAATGTTTTCATTAGTTTCGCTCACTCTCGAAATCAAGCATTTTACAGCAGGTTGGAGCAGCCTGTATCTCAGCACAGGAATAAGGTAGGGAAGAATTCTAAGGCTCATTTTGACTGCCTCCAGAAGTTAGATCAGATGGCAAATTGGATTTGGTGCTAGGTCTTTCCCTTTAGGTTTTACCCCAACAATGTTTTCATTAGTTTCGCTCACTCTCGAAATCAAGCATTTTACAGCAGGTTGGAGCAGCCTGTATCTCAGCACAGGAATAAGGTAGGGAAGAATTCTAAGGCTCATTTTGACTGCCTCCAGAAGTTAGATCAGATGGCAAATTGGATTTGGTGCTAGGTCTTTCCCTGTAGGTTTTACCCCAACAATGTTTTCATTAGTTTCGCTCACTCTCGAAATCAAGCATTTTACAGCAGGTTGGAGCAGCCTGTATCTCAGCACAGGAATAAGGTAGGGAAGAATTCTAAGGCTCATTTTGACTGCCTCCAGAAGTTAGATCAGATGGCAAATTGGATTTGGTGCTAGGTCTTTCCCTTTAGGTTTTACCCCAACAATGTTTTCATTAGTTTCGCTCACTCTCGAAATCAAGCATTTTACAGCAGGTTGGAGCAGCCTGTATCTCAGCACAGGAATAAAGTAGGGAAGAATTCTAAGGCTCATTTTGACTGCCTCCAGAAGTTAGATCAGATGGCAAATTGGATTTGGTGCTAGGTCTTTCCCTTTAGGTTTTACCCCAACAATGTTTTCATTAGTTTCGCTCACTCTCGAAATCAAGCATTTTACAGCAGGTTGGAGCAGCCTGTATCTCAGCACAGGAATAAGGTAGGGAAGAATTCTAAGGATCATTTTGACTGCCTCCAGAAGTTAGATCAGATGGCAAATTGGATTTGGTGCTAGGTCTTTCCCTTTAGGTTTTACCCCAACAATGTTTTCATTAGTTTCGCTCACTCTCGAAATCAAGCATTTTACAGCAGGTTGGAGCAGCCTGTATCTCAGCACAGGAATAAGGTAGGGAAGAATTCTAAGGCTCATTTTGACTGCCTCCAGAAGTTAGATCAGATGGCAAATTGGATTTGGTGCTAGGTCTTTCCCTTTAGGTTTTACCCCAACAATGTTTTCATTAGTTTCGCTCACTCTCGAAATCAAGCATTTTACAGCAGGTTGGAGCAGCCTGTATCTCAGCACAGGAATAAGGTAGGGAAGAATTCTAAGGCTCATTTTGACTGCCTCCAGAAGTTAGATCAGATGGCAAATTGGATTTGGTGCTAGGTCTTTCCCTTTAGGTTTTACCCCAACAATGTTTTCATTAGTTTCGCTCACTCTCGAAATCAAGCATTTTACAGCAGGTTGGAGCAGCCTGTATCTCAGCACAGGAATAAGGTAGGGAAGAATTCTAAGGCTCATTTTGACTGCCTCCAGAAGTTAGATCAGATGGCAAATTGGATTTGGTGCTAGGTCTTTCCCTTTAGGTTTTACCCCAACAATGTTTTCATTAGTTTCGCTCACTCTCGAAATCAAGCATTTTACAGCAGGTTGGAGCAGCCTGTATCTCAGCACAGGAATAAGGTAGGGAAGAATTCTAAGGATCATTTTGACTGCCTCCAGAAGTTAGATCAGATGGCAAATTGGATTTGGTGCTAGGTCTTTCCCTTTAGGTTTTACCCCAACAATGTTTTCATTAGTTTCGCTCACTCTCGAAATCAAGCATTTTACAGCAGGTTGGAGCAGCCTGTATCTCAGCACAGGAATAAGGTAGGGAAGAATTCTAAGGATCATTTTGACTGCCTCCAGAAGTTAGATCAGATGGCAAATTGGATTTGGTGCTAGGTCTTTCCCTTTAGGTTTTACCCCAACAATGTTTTCATTAGTTTCGCTCACTCTCGAAATCAAGCATTTTACAGCAGGTTGGAGCAGCCTGTATCTCAGCACAGGAATAAGGTAGGGAAGAATTCTAAGGCTCATTTTGACTGCCTCCAGAAGTTAGATCAGATGGCAAATTGGATTTGGTGCTAGGTCTTTCCCTGTAGGTTTTACCCCTACAATGTTTTCATTAGTTTCGCTCACTCTCGAAATCAAGCATTTTACAGCAGGTTGGAGCAGCCTGTATCTCAGCACAGGAATAAGGTAGGGAAGAATTCTAAGGCTCATTTTGACTGCCTCCAGAAGTTAGATCAGATGGCAAATTGGATTTGGTGCTAGGTCTTTCCCTTTAGGTTTTACCCCAACAATGTTTTCATTAGTTTCGCTCACTCTCGAAATCAAGCATTTTACAGCAGGTTGGAGCAGCCTGTATCTCAGCACAGGAATAAGGTAGGGAAGAATTCTAAGGATCATTTTGACTGCCTCCAGAAGTTAGATCAGATGGCAAATTGGATTTGGTGCTAGGTCTTTCCCTTTAGGTTTTACCCCAACAATGTTTTCATTAGTTTCGCTCACTCTCGAAATCAAGCATTTTACAGCAGGTTGGAGCAGCCTGTATCTCAGCACAGGAATAAGGTAGGGAAGAATTCTAAGGATCATTTTGACTGCCTCCAGAAGTTAGATCAGATGGCAAATTGGATTTGGTGCTAGGTCTTTCCCTTTAGGTTTTACCCCAACAATGTTTTCATTAGTTTCGCTCACTCTCGAAATCAAGCATTTTACAGCAGGTTGGAGCAGCCTGTATCTCAGCACAGGAATAAGGTAGGGAAGAATTCTAAGGCTCATTTTGACTGCCTCCAGAAGTTAGATCAGATGGCAAATTGGATTTGGTGCTAGGTCTTTCCCTTTAGGTTTTACCCCAACAATGTTTTCATTAGTTTCGCTCACTCTCGAAATCAAGCATTTTACAGCAGGTTGGAGCAGCCTGTATCTCAGCACAGGAATAAGGTAGGGAAGAATTCTAAGGCTCATTTTGACTGCCTCCAGAAGTTAGATCAGATGGCAAATTGGATTTGGTGCTAGGTCTTTCCCTTTAGGTTTTACCCCAACAATGTTTTCATTAGTTTCGCTCACTCTCGAAATCAAGCATTTTACAGCAGGTTGGAGCAGCCTGTATCTCAGCACAGGAATAAGGTAGGGAAGAATTCTAAGGCTCATTTTGACTGCCTCCAGAAGTTAGATCAGATGGCAAATTGGATTTGGTGCTAGGTCTTTCCCTTTAGGTTTTACCCCAACAATGTTTTCATTAGTTTCGCTCACTCTCGAAATCAAGCATTTTACAGCAGGTTGGAGCAGCCTGTATCTCAGCACAGGAATAAGGTAGGGAAGAATTCTAAGGATCATTTTGACTGCCTCCAGAAGTTAGATCAGATGGCAAATTGGATTTGGTGCTAGGTCTTTCCCTTTAGGTTTTACCCCAACAATGTTTTCATTAGTTTCGCTCACGCTCGAAATCAAGCATTTTACAGCAGGTTGGAGCAGCCTGTATCTCAGCACAGGAATAAGGTAGGGAAGAATTCGAAGGCTCATTTTGACTGCCTCCAGAAGTTAGATCAGATGGCAAATTGGATTTGGTGCTAGGTCTTTCCCTTTAGGTTTTACCCCAACAATGTTTTCATTAGTTTCGCTCACTCTCGAAATCAAGCATTTTACAGCAGGTTGGAGCAGCCTGTATCTCAGCACAGGAATAAGGTAGGGAAGAATTCTAAGGCTCATTTTGACTGCCTCCAGAAGTTAGATCAGATGGCAAATTGGATTTGGTGCTAGGTCTTTCCCTTTAGGTTTTACCCCAACAATGTTTTCATTAGTTTCGCTCACTCTCGAAATCAAGCATTTTACAGCAGGTTGGAGCAGCCTGTATCTCAGCACAGGAATAAGGTAGGGAAGAATTCTAAGGCTCATTTTGACTGCCTCCAGAAGTTAGATCAGATGGCAAATTGGATTTGGTGCTAGGTCTTTCCCTTTAGGTTTTACCCCAACAATGTTTTCATTAGTTTCGCTCACTCTCGAAATCAAGCATTTTACAGCAGGTTGGAGCAGCCTGTATCTCAGCACAGGAATAAGGTAGGGAAGAATTCTAAGGCTCATTTTGACTGCCTCCAGAAGTTAGATCAGATGGCAAATTGGATTTGGTGCTAGGTCTTTCCCTTTAGGTTTTACCCCAACAATGTTTTCATTAGTTTCGCTCACGCTCGAAATCAAGCATTTTACAGCAGGTTGGAGCAGCCTGTATCTCAGCACAGGAATAAGGTAGGGAAGAATTCTAAGGCTCATTTTGACTGCCTCCAGAAGTTAGATCAGATGGCAAATTGGATTTGGTGCTAGGTCTTTCCCTTTAGGTTTTACCCCAACAATGTTTTCATTAGTTTCGCTCACTCTCGAAATCAAGCATTTTACAGCAGGTTGGAGCAGCCTGTATCTCAGCACAGGAATAAGGTAGGGAAGAATTCTAAGGCTCATTTTGACTGCTTCCAGAAGTTAGATCAGATGGCAAATTGGATTTGGTGCTAGGTCTTTCCCTTTAGGTTTTACCCCAACAATGTTTTCATTAGTTTCGCTCACTCTCGAAATCAAGCATTTTACAGCAGGTTGGAGCAGCCTGTATCTCAGCACAGGAATAAGGTAGGGAAGAATTCTAAGGCTCATTTTGACTGCCTCCAGAAGTTAGATCAGATGGCAAATTGGATTTGGTGCTAGGTCTTTCCCTTTAGGTTTTACCCCAACAATGTTTTCATTAGTTTCGCTCACTCTCGAAATCAAGCATTTTACAGCAGGTTGGAGCAGCCTGTATCTCAGCACAGGAATAAGGTAGGGAAGAATTCTAAGGATCATTTTGACTGCCTCCAGAAGTTAGATCAGATGGCAAATTGGATTTGGTGCTAGGTCTTTCCCTTTAGGTTTTACCCCAACAATGTTTTCATTAGTTTCGCTCACGCTCGAAATCAAGCATTTTACAGCAGGTTGGAGCAGCCTGTATCTCAGCACAGGAATAAGGTAGGGAAGAATTCGAAGGCTCATTTTGACTGCCTCCAGAAGTTAGATCAGATGGCAAATTGGATTTGGTGCTAGGTCTTTCCCTTTAGGTTTTACCCCAACAATGTTTTCATTAGTTTCACTCACTCTCGAAATCAAGCATTTTACAGCAGGTTGGAGCAGCCTGTATCTCAGCACAGGAATAAGGTAGGGAAGAATTCTAAGGATCATTTTGACTGCCTCCAGAAGTTAGATCAGATGGCAAATTGGATTTGGTGCTAGGTCTTTCCCTTTAGGTTTTACCCCAACAATGTTTTCATTAGTTTCGCTCACTCTCGAAATCAAGCATTTTACAGCAGGTTGGAGCAGCCTGTATCTCAGCACAGGAATAAGGTAGGGAAGAATTCAAATGCTCATTTTGACTGCCTCCAGAAGTTAGATCAGATGGCAAATTGGATTTGGTGCTAGGTCTTTCCCTTTAGGTTTTACCCCAACAATGTTTTCATTAGTTTCGCTCACTCTCGAAATCAAGCATTTTACAGCAGGTTGGAGCAGCCTGTATCTCAGCACAGGAATAAGGTAGGGAAGAATTCTAAGGATCATTTTGACTGCCTCCAGAAGTTAGATCAGATGGCAAATTGGATTTGGTGCTAGGTCTTTCCCTTTAGGTTTTACCCCAACAATGTTTTCATTA
Organism: Melanerpes formicivorus; assembly: GCF_026170545.1. NCBI lineage: Eukaryota > Metazoa > Chordata > Aves > Piciformes > Picidae > Melanerpes > Melanerpes formicivorus. Next base: position 28,313 of record NW_027143918.1, read on the forward strand.
GTTTCGCTCACTCTCGAAATCAAGCATTTTACAGCAGGTTGGAGCAGCCTGTATCTCAGCACAGGAATAAGGTAGGGAAGAATTCTAAGGCTCATTTTGACTGCCTCCAGAAGTTAGATCAGATGGCAAATTGGATTTGGTGCTAGGTCTTTCCCTTTAGGTTTTACCCCAACAATGTTTTCATTAGTTTCGCTCACTCTCGAAATCAAGCATTTTACAGCAGGTTGGAGCAGCCTGTATCTCAGCACAGGAATAAGGTAGGGAAGAATTCTAAGGATCATTTTGACTGCCTCCAGAAGTTAGATCAGATGGCAAATTGGATTTGGTGCTAGGTCTTTCCCTTTAGGTTTTACCCCAACAATGTTTTCATTAGTTTCGCTCACGCTCGAAATCAAGCATTTTACAGCAGGTTGGAGCAGCCTGTATCTCAGCACAGGAATAAGGTAGGGAAGAATTCGAAGGCTCATTTTGACTGCCTCCAGAAGTTAGATCAGATGGCAAATTGGATTTGGTGCTAGGTCTTTCCCTTTAGGTTTTACCCCAACAATGTTTTCATTAGTTTCGCTCACTCTCGAAATCAAGCATTTTACAGCAGGTTGGAGCAGCCTGTATCTCAGCACAGGAATAAGGTAGGGAAGAATTCTAAGGCTCATTTTGACTGCCTCCAGAAGTTAGATCAGATGGCAAATTGGATTTGGTGCTAGGTCTTTCCCTTTAGGTTTTACCCCAACAATGTTTTCATTAGTTTCGCTCACTCTCGAAATCAAGCATTTTACAGCAGGTTGGAGCAGCCTGTATCTCAGCACAGGAATAAGGTAGGGAAGAATTCTAAGGCTCATTTTGACTGCCTCCAGAAGTTAGATCAGATGGCAAATTGGATTTGGTGCTAGGTCTTTCCCTTTAGGTTTTACCCCAACAATGTTTTCATTAGTTTCGCTCACTCTCGAAATCAAGCATTTTACAGCAGGTTGGAGCAGCCTGTATCTCAGCACAGGAATAAGGTAGGGAAGAATTCTAAGGCTCATTTTGACTGCCTCCAGAAGTTAGATCAGATGGCAAATTGGATTTGGTGCTAGGTCTTTCCCTTTAGGTTTTACCCCAACAATGTTTTCATTAGTTTCGCTCACGCTCGAAATCAAGCATTTTACAGCAGGTTGGAGCAGCCTGTATCTCAGCACAGGAATAAGGTAGGGAAGAATTCTAAGGCTCATTTTGACTGCCTCCAGAAGTTAGATCAGATGGCAAATTGGATTTGGTGCTAGGTCTTTCCCTTTAGGTTTTACCCCAACAATGTTTTCATTAGTTTCGCTCACTCTCGAAATCAAGCATTTTACAGCAGGTTGGAGCAGCCTGTATCTCAGCACAGGAATAAGGTAGGGAAGAATTCTAAGGCTCATTTTGACTGCCTCCAGAAGTTAGATCAGATGGCAAATTGGATTTGGTGCTAGGTCTTTCCCTTTAGGTTTTACCCCAACAATGTTTTCATTAGTTTCGCTCACTCTCGAAATCAAGCATTTTACAGCAGGTTGGAGCAGCCTGTATCTCAGCACAGGAATAAGGTAGGGAAGAATTCTAAGGCTCATTTTGACTGCCTCCAGAAGTTAGATCAGATGGCAAATTGGATTTGGTGCTAGGTCTTTCCCTTTAGGTTTTACCCCAACAATGTTTTCATTAGTTTCGCTCACTCTCGAAATCAAGCATTTTACAGCAGGTTGGAGCAGCCTGTATCTCAGCACAGGAATAAGGTAGGGAAGAATTCTAAGGATCATTTTGACTGCCTCCAGAAGTTAGATCAGATGGCAAATTGGATTTGGTGCTAGGTCTTTCCCTTTAGGTTTTACCCCAACAATGTTTTCATTAGTTTCGCTCACGCTCGAAATCAAGCATTTTACAGCAGGTTGGAGCAGCCTGTATCTCAGCACAGGAATAAGGTAGGGAAGAATTCGAAGGCTCATTTTGACTGCCTCCAGAAGTTAGATCAGATGGCAAATTGGATTTGGTGCTAGGTCTTTCCCTTTAGGTTTTACCCCAACAATGTTTTCATTAGTTTCACTCACTCTCGAAATCAAGCATTTTACAGCAGGATGGAGCAGCCTGTATCTCAGCACAGGAATAAGGTAGGGAAGAATTCTAAGGATCATTTTGACTGCCTCCAGAAGTTAGATCAGATGGCAAATTGGATTTGGTGCTAGGTCTTTCCCTTTAGGTTTTACCCCAACAATGTTTTCATTAGTTTCGCTCACTCTCGAAATCAAGCATTTTACAGCAGGTTGGAGCAGCCTGTATCTCAGCACAGGAATAAGGTAGGGAAGAATTCAAATGCTCATTTTGACTGCCTCCAGAAGTTAGATCAGATGGCAAATTGGATTTGGTGCTAGGTCTTTCCCTTTAGGTTTTACCCCAACAATGTTTTCATTAGTTTCGCTCACTCTCGAAATCAAGCATTTTACAGCAGGTTGGAGCAGCCTGTATCTCAGCACAGGAATAAGGTAGGGAAGAATTCTAAGGATCATTTTGACTGCCTCCAGAAGTTAGATCAGATGGCAAATTGGATTTGGTGCTAGGTCTTTCCCTTTAGGTTTTACCCCAACAATGTTTTCATTAGTTTCGCTCACTCTCGAAATCAAGCATTTTACAGCAGGTTGGAGCAGCCTGTATCTCAGCACAGGAATAAGGTAGGGAAGAATTCTAAGGCTCATTTTGACTGCCTCCAGAAGTTAGATCAGATGGCAAATTGGATTTGGTGCTAGGTCTTTCCCTTTAGGTTTTACCCCAACAATGTTTTCATTAGTTTCGCTCACTCTCGAAATCAAGCATTTTACAGCAGGTTGGAGCAGCCTGTATCTCAGCACAGGAATAAGGTAGGGAAGAATTCTAAGGCTCATTTTGACTGCCTCCAGAAGTTAGATCAGATGGCAAATTGGATTTGGTGCTAGGTCTTTCCCTTTAGGTTTTACCCCAACAATGTTTTCATTAGTTTCGCTCACTCTCGAAATCAAGCATTTTACAGCAGGTTGGAGCAGCCTGTATCTCAGCACAGGAATAAGGTAGGGAAGAATTCTAAGGATCATTTTGACTGCCTCCAGAAGTTAGATCAGATGGCAAATTGGATTTGGTGCTAGGTCTTTCCCTTTAGGTTTTACCCCAACAATGTTTTCATTAGTTTCGCTCACTCTCGAAATCAAGCATTTTACAGCAGGTTGGAGCAGCCTGTATCTCAGCACAGGAATAAGGTAGGGAAGAATTCTAAGGATCATTTTGACTGCCTCCAGAAGTTAGATCAGATGGCAAATTGGATTTGGTGCTAGGTCTTTCCCTTTAGGTTTTACCCCAACAATGTTTTCATTAGTTTCGCTCACGCTCGAAATCAAGCATTTTACAGCAGGTTGGAGCAGCCTGTATCTCAGCACAGGAATAAGGTAGGGAAGAATTCGAAGGCTCATTTTGACTGCCTCCAGAAGTTAGATCAGATGGCAAATTGGATTTGGTGCTAGGTCTTTCCCTTTAGGTTTTACCCCAACAATGTTTTCATTAGTTTCGCTCACTCTCGAAATCAAGCATTTTACAGCAGGTTGGAGCAGCCTGTATCTCAGCACAGGAATAAGGTAGGGAAGAATTCTAAGGCTCATTTTGACTGCCTCCAGAAGTTAGATCAGATGGCAAATTGGATTTGGTGCTAGGTCTTTCCCTTTAGGTTTTACCCCAACAATGTTTTCATTAGTTTCGCTCACTCTCGAAATCAAGCATTTTACAGCAGGTTGGAGCAGCCTGTATCTCAGCACAGGAATAAGGTAGGGAAGAATTCTAAGGCTCATTTTGACTGCCTCCAGAAGTTAGATCAGATGGCAAATTGGATTTGGTGCTAGGTCTTTCCCTTTAGGTTTTACCCCAACAATGTTTTCATTAGTTTCGCTCACTCTCGAAATCAAGCATTTTACAGCAGGTTGGAGCAGCCTGTATCTCAGCACAGGAATAAGGTAGGGAAGAATTCTAAGGATCATTTTGACTGCCTCCAGAAGTTAGATCAGATGGCAAATTGGATTTGGTGCTAGGTCTTTCCCTTTAGGTTTTACCCCAACAATGTTTTCATTAGTTTCGCTCACTCTCGAAATCAAGCATTTTACAGCAGGTTGGAGCAGCCTGTATCTCAGCACAGGAATAAGGTAGGGAAGAATTCTAAGGATCATTTTGACTGCCTCCAGAAGTTAGATCAGATGGCAAATTGGATTTGGTGCTAGGTCTTTCCCTTTAGGTTTTACCCCAACAATGTTTTCATTAGTTTCGCTCACTCTCGAAATCAAGCATTTTACAGCAGGTTGGAGCAGCCTGTATCTCAGCACAGGAATAAGGTAGGGAAGAATTCTAAGGCTCATTTTGACTGCCTCCAGAAGTTAGATCAGATGGCAAATTGGATTTGGTGCTAGTCTTTCCCTTTAGGTTTTACCCCAACAATGTTTTTCATTAGTTTCGCTCACTCTCGAAATCAAGCATTTTACAGCAGGTTGGAGCAGCCTGTATCTCAGCACAGGAATAAGGGTAGGGAAGAATTCTAAGGCTCATTTTGACTGCCTCCAGAAGTTAGATCAGATGGCAAATTGGATTTGGTGCTAGGTCTTTCCCTTTAGGTTTTACCCCAACAATGTTTTCATTAGTTTCGCTCACTCTCGAAATCAAGCATTTTACAGCAGGTTGGAGCAGCCTGTATCTCAGCACAGGAATAAGGTAGGGAAGAATTCTAAGGCTCATTTTGACTGCCTCCAGAAGTTAGATCAGATGGCAAATTGGATTTGGTGCTAGGTCTTTCCCTTTAGGTTTTACCCCAACAATGTTTTCATTAGTTTCGCTCACGCTCGAAATCAAGCATTTTACAGCAGGTTGGAGCAGCCTGTATCTCAGCACAGGAATAAGGTAGGGAAGAATTCTAAGGCTCATTTTGACTGCCTCCAGAAGTTAGATCAGATGGCAAATTGGATTTGGTGCTAGGTCTTTCCCTTTAGGTTTTACCCCAACAATGTTTTCATTAGTTTCGCTCACTCTCGAAATCAAGCATTTTACAGCAGGTTGGAGCAGCCTGTATCTCAGCACAGGAATAAGGTAGGGAAGAATTCTAAGGCTCATTTTGACTGCCTCCAGAAGTTAGATCAGATGGCAAATTGGATTTGGTGCTAGGTCTTTCCCTTTAGGTTTTACCCCAACAATGTTTTCATTAGTTTCGCTCACTCTCGAAATCAAGCATTTTACAGCAGGTTGGAGCAGCCTGTATCTCAGCACAGGAATAAGGTAGGGAAGAATTCTAAGGCTCATTTTGACTGCCTCCAGAAGTTAGATCAGATGGCAAATTGGATTTGGTGCTAGGTCTTTCCCCTTTAGGTTTTACCCCAACAATGTTTTCATTAGTTTCGCTCACTCTCGAAATCAAGCATTTTACAGCAGGTTGGAGCAGCCTGTATCTCAGCACAGGAATAAGGTAGGGAAGAATTCTAAGGATCATTTTGACTGCCTCCAGAAGTTAGATCAGATGGCAAATTGGATTTGGTGCTAGGTCTTTCCCTTTAGGTTTTACCCCAACAATGTTTTCATTAGTTTCGCTCACGCTCGAAATCAAGCATTTTACAGCAGGTTGGAGCAGCCTGTATCTCAGCACAGGAATAAGGTAGGGAAGAATTCGAAGGCTCATTTTGACTGCCTCCAGAAGTTAGATCAGATGGCAAATTGGATTTGGTGCTAGGTCTTTCCCTTTAGGTTTTACCCCAACAATGTTTTCATTAGTTTCACTCACTCTCGAAATCAAGCATTTTACAGCAGGTTGGAGCAGCCTGTATCTCAGCACAGGAATAAGGTAGGGAAGAATTCTAAGGATCATTTTGACTGCCTCCAGAAGTTAGATCAGATGGCAAATTGGATTTGGTGCTAGGTCTTTCCCTTTAGGTTTTACCCCAACAATGTTTTCATTAGTTTCGCTCACTCTCGAAATCAAGCATTTTACAGCAGGTTGGAGCAGCCTGTATCTCAGCACAGGAATAAGGTAGGGAAGAATTCTAAGGCTCATTTTGACTGCCTCCAGAAGTTAGATCAGATGGCAAATTGGATTTGGTGCTAGGTCTTTCCCTTTAGGTTTTACCCCAACAATGTTTTCATTAGTTTCGCTCACTCTCGAAATCAAGCATTTTACAGCAGGTTGGAGCAGCCTGTATCTCAGCACAGGAATAAGGTAGGGAAGAATTCTAAGGCTCATTTTGACTGCCTCCAGAAGTTAGATCAGATGGCAAATTGGATTTGGTGCTAGGTCTTTCCCTTTAGGTTTTACCCCAACAATGTTTTCATTAGTTTCGCTCACTCTCGAAATCAAGCATTTTACAGCAGGTTGGAGCAGCCTGTATCTCAGCACAGGAATAAGGTAGGGAAGAATTCTAAGGCTCATTTTGACTGCCTCCAGAAGTTAGATCAGATGGCAAATTGGATTTGGTGCTAGGTCTTTCCCTTTAGGTTTTTACCCCAACAATGTTTTCATTAGTTTCGCTCACTCTCGAAATCAAGCATTTTACAGCAGGTTGGAGCAGCCTGTATCTCAGCACAGGAATAAGGTAGGGAAGAATTCGAAGGCTCATTTTGACTGCCTCCAGAAGTTAGATCAGATGGCAAATTGGATTTGGTGCTAGGTCTTTCCCTTTAGGTTTTACCCCAACAATGTTTTCATTAGTTTCGCTCACTCTCGAAATCAAGCATTTTACAGCAGGTTGGAGCAGCCTGTATCTCAGCACAGGAATAAGGTAGGGAAGAATTCTAAGGCTCATTTTGACTGCCTCCAGAAGTTAGATCAGATGGCAAATTGGATTTGGTGCTAGGTCTTTCCCTTTAGGTTTTACCCCCAACAATGTTTTCATTAGTTTCGCTCACTCTCGAAATCAAGCATTTTACAGCAGGTTGGAGCAGCCTGTATCTCAGCACAGGAATAAGGTAGGGAAGAATTCTAAGGATCATTTTGACTGCCTCCAGAAGTTAGATCAGATGGCAAATTGGATTTGGTGCTAGGTCTTTCCCTTTAGGTTTTACCCCAACAATGTTTTCATTAGTTTCGCTCACTCTCGAAATCAAGCATTTTACAGCAGGTTGGAGCAGCCTGTATCTCAGCACAGGAATAAGGTAGGGAAGAATTCTAAGGCTTATTTTGACTGCCTCCAGAAGTTAGATCAGATGGCAAATTGGATTTGGTGCTAGGTCTTTCCCTTTAGGTTTTACCCCAACAATGTTTTCATTAGTTTTCGCTCACTCTCGAAATCAAGCATTTTACAGCAGGTTGGAGCAGCCTGTATCTCAGCACAGGAATAAGGTAGGGAAGAATTCAAATGCTCATTTTGACTGCCTCCAGAAGTTAGATCAGATGGCAAAATTGGATTTGGTGCTAGGTCTTTCCCTTTAGGTTTTACCCCAACAATGTTTTCATTAGTTTCGCTCACTCTCGAAATCAAGCATTTTACAGCAGGTTGGAGCAGCCTGTATCTCAGCACAGGAATAAGGTAGGGAAGAATTCTAAGGATCATTTTGACTGCCTCCAGAAGTTAGATCAGATGGCAAATTGGATTTGGTGCTAGGTCTTTCCCTTTAGGTTTTACCCCAACAATGTTTTCATTAGTTTCGCTCACTCTCGAAATCAAGCATTTTACAGCAGGTTGGAGCAGCCTGTATCTCAGCACAGGAATAAGGTAGGGAAGAATTCTAAGGCTCATTTTGACTGCCTCCAGAAGTTAGATCAGATGGCAAATTGGATTTGGTGCTAGGTCTTTCCCTTTAGGTTTTTACCCCAACAATGTTTTCATTAGTTTTCGCTCACTCTCGAAATCAAGCATTTTACAGCAGGTTGGAGCAGCCTGTATCTCAGCACAGGAATAAGGTAGGGAAGAATTCAAATGCTCATTTTGACTGCCTCCAGAAGTTAGATCAGATGGCAAATTGGATTTGGTGCTAGGTCTTTCCCTTTAGGTTTTACCCCAACAATGTTTTCATTAGTTTCGCTCACTCTCGAAATCAAGCATTTTACAGCAGGTTGGAGCAGCCTGTATCTCAGCACAGGAATAAGGTAGGGAAGAATTCTAAGGCTCATTTTGACTGCCTCCAGAAGTTAGATCAGATGGCAAATTGGATTTGGTGCTAGGTCTTTCCCTTTAGGTTTTACCCCAACAATGTTTTCATTAGTTTCGCTCACTCTCGAAATCAAGCATTTTACAGCAGGTTGGAGCAGCCTGTATCTCAGCACAGGAATAAGGTAGGGAAGAATTCTAAGGCTCATTTTGACTGCCTCCAGAAGTTAGATCAGATGGCAAATTGGATTTGGTGCTAGGTCTTTCCCTTTAGGTTTTACCCCAACAATGTTTTCATTAGTTTCGCTCACTCTCGAAATCAAGCATTTTACAGCAGGTTGGAGCAGCCTGTATCTCAGCACAGGAATAAGGTAGGGAAGAATTCTAAGGCTCATTTTGACTGCCTCCAGAAGTTAGATCAGATGGCAAATTGGATTTGGTGCTAGGTCTTTCCCTTTAGGTTTTACCCCAACAATGTTTTCATTAGTTTCGCTCACTCTCGAAATCAAGCATTTTACAGCAGGTTGGAGCAGCCTGTATCTCAGCACAGGAATAAGGTAGGGAAGAATTCTAAGGCTCATTTTGACTGCCTCCAGAAGTTAGATCAGATGGCAAATTGGATTTGGTGCTAGGTCTTTCCCTTTAGGTTTTACCCCAACAATGTTTTCATTAGTTTCGCTCACTCTCGAAATCAAGCATTTTACAGCAGGTTGGAGCAGCCTGTATCTCAGCACAGGAATAAGGTAGGGAAGAATTCTAAGGATCATTTTGACTGCCTCCAGAAGTTAGATCAGATGGCAAATTGGATTTGGTGCTAGGTCTTTCCCTTTAGGTTTTACCCCAACAATGTTTTCATTAGTTTCGCTCACTCTCGAAATCAAGCATTTTACAGCAGGTTGGAGCAGCCTGTATCTCAGCACAGGAATAAGGTAGGGAAGAATTCTAAGGCTCATTTTGACTGCCTCCAGAAGTTAGATCAGATGGCAAATTGGATTTGGTGCTAGGTCTTTCCCTTTAGGTTTTACCCCAACAATGTTTTCATTAGTTTCGCTCACTCTCGAAATCAAGCATTTTACAGCAGGTTGGAGCAGCCTGTATCTCAGCACAGGAATAAGGTAGGGAAGAATTCTAAGGATCATTTTGACTGCCTCCAGAAGTTAGATCAGATGGCAAATTGGATTTGGTGCTAGGTCTTTCCCTTTAGGTTTTACCCCAACAATGTTTTCATTAGTTTCGCTCACTCTCGAAATCAAGCATTTTACAGCAGGTTGGAGCAGCCTGTATCTCAGCACAGGAATAAGGTAGGGAAGAATTCTAAGGCTCATTTTGACTGCCTCCAGAAGTTAGATCAGATGGCAAATTGGATTTGGTGCTAGGTCTTTCCCTTTAGGTTTTTACCCCAACAATGTTTTCATTAGTTTCGCTCACTCTCGAAATCAAGCATTTTACAGCAGGTTGGAGCAGCCTGTATCTCAGCACAGGAATAAGGTAGGGAAGAATTCTAAGGATCATTTTGACTGCCTCCAGAAGTTACATCAGATGGCAAATTGGATTTGGTGCTAGGTCTTTCCCTTTAGGTTTTACCCCAACAATGTTTTCATTAGTTTCGCTCACTCTCGAAATCAAGCATTTTACAGCAGGTTGGAGCAGCCTGTATCTCAGCACAGGAATAAGGTAGGGAAGAATTCTAAGGCTCATTTTGACTGCCTCCAGAAGTTAGATCAGATGGCAAATTGGATTTGGTGCTAGGTCTTTCCCTTTAGGTTTTACCCCAACAATGTTTTCATTAGTTTCGCTCACTCTCGAAATCAAGCATTTTACAGCAGGTTGGAGCAGCCTGTATCTCAGCACAGGAATAAGGTAGGGAAGAATTCTAAGGCTCATTTTGACTGCCTCCAGAAGTTAGATCAGATGGCAAATTGGATTTGGTGCTAGGTCTTTCCCTTTAGGTTTTACCCCAACAATGTTTTCATTAGTTTCGCTCACTCTCGAAATCAAGCATTTTACAGCAGGTTGGAGCAGCCTGTATCTCAGCACAGGAATAAGGTAGGGAAGAATTCTAAGGATCATTTTGACTGCCTCCAGAAGTTAGATCAGATGGCAAATTGGATTTGGTGCTAGGTCTTTCCCTTTAGGTTTTACCCCCAACAATGTTTTCATTAGTTTCGCTCACTCTCGAAATCAAGCATTTTACAGCAGGTTGGAGCAGCCTGTATCTCAGCACAGGAATAAGGTAGGGAAGAATTCTAAGGCTCATTTTGACTGCCTCCAGAAGTTAGATCAGATGGCAAATTGGATTTGGTGCTAGGTCTTTCCCTTTAGGTTTTACCCCAACAATGTTTTCATTAGTTTCGCTCACTCTCGAAATCAAGCATTTTACAGCAGGTTGGAGCAGCCTGTATCTCAGCACAGGAATAAGGTAGGGAAGAATTCTAAGGCTCATTTTGACTGCCTCCAGAAGTTAGATCAGATGGCAAATTGGATTTGGTGCTAGGTCTTTCCCTTTAGGTTTTACCCCAACAATGTTTTCATTAGTTTCGCTCACTCTCGAAATCAAGCATTTTACAGCAGGTTGGAGCAGCCTGTATCTCAGCACAGGAATAAGGTAGGGAAGAATTCTAAGGCTCATTTTGACTGCCTCCAGAAGTTAGATCAGATGGCAAATTGGATTTGGTGCTAGGTCTTTCCCTTTAGGTTTTACCCCAACAATGTTTTCATTAGTTTCGCTCACTCTCGAAATCAAGCATTTTACAGCAGGTTGGAGCAGCCTGTATCTCAGCACAGGAATAAGGTAGGGAAGAATTCTAAGGCTCATTTTGACTGCCTCCAGAAGTTAGATCAGATGGCAAATTGGATTTGGTGCTAGGTCTTTCCCTTTAGGTTTTACCCCAACAATGTTTTCATTAGTTTCGCTCACTCTCGAAATCAAGCATTTTACAGCAGGTTGGAGCAGCCTGTATCTCAGCACAGGAATAAGGTAGGGAAGAATTCTAAGGCTCATTTTGACTGCCTCCAGAAGTTAGATCAGATGGCAAATTGGATTTGGTGCTAGGTCTTTCCCTTTAGGTTTTACCCCAACAATGTTTTCATTAGTTTCGCTCACTCTCGAAATCAAGCATTTTACAGCAGGTTGGAGCAGCCTGTATCTCAGCACAGGAATAAGGTAGGGAAGAATTCTAAGGCTCATTTTGACTGCCTCCAGAAGTTAGATCAGATGGCAAATTGGATTTGGTGCTAGGTCTTTCCCTTTAGGTTTTACCCCAACAATGTTTTCATTAGTTTCGCTCACTCTCGAAATCAAGCATTTTACAGCAGGTTGGAGCAGCCTGTATCTCAGCACAGGAATAAGGTAGGGAAGAATTCTAAGGATCATTTTGACTGCCTCCAGAAGTTAGATCAGATGGCAAATTGGATTTGGTGCTAGGTCTTTCCCTTTAGGTTTTACCCCAACAATGTTTTCATTAGTTTCGCTCACTCTCGAAATCAAGCATTTTACAGCAGGTTGGAGCAGCCTGTATCTCAGCACAGGAATAAGGTAGGGAAGAATTCTAAGGATCATTTTGACTGCCTCCAGAAGTTAGATCAGATGGCAAATTGGATTTGCTGCTAGGTCTTTCCCTTTAGGTTTTACCCCAACAATGTTTTCATTAGTTTCGCTCACTCTCGAAATCAAGCATTTTACAGCAGGTTGGAGCAGCCTGTATCTCAGCACAGGAATAAGGTAGGGAAGAATTCTAAGGCTCATTTTGACTGCCTCCAGAAGTTAGATCAGATGGCAAATTGGATTTGGTGCTAGGTCTTTCCCTTTAGGTTTTACCCCAACAATGTTTTCATTAGTTTCGCTCACTCTCGAAATCAAGCATTTTACAGCAGGTTGGAGCAGCCTGTATCTCAGCACAGGAATAAGGTAGGGAAGAATTCTAAGGCTCATTTGACTGCCTCCAGAAGTTAGATCAGATGGCAAATTGGATTTGGTGCTAGGTCTTTCCCTTTAGGTTTTACCCCAACAATGTTTTCATTAGTTTCGCTCACTCTCGAAATCAAGCATTTTACAGCAGGTTGGAGCAGCCTGTATCTCAGCACAGGAATAAGGTAGGGAAGAATTCTAAGGCTCATTTTGACTGCCTCCAGAAGTTAGATCAGATGGCAAATTGGATTTGGTGCTAGGTCTTTCCCTTTAGGTTTTACCCCAACAATGTTTTCATTAGTTTCGCTCACTCTCGAAATCAAGCATTTTACAGCAGGTTGGAGCAGCCTGTATCTCAGCACAGGAATAAGGTAGGGAAGAATTCTAAGGCTCATTTTGACTGCCTCCAGAAGTTAGATCAGATGGCAAATTGGATTTGGTGCTAGGTCTTTCCCTTTAGGTTTTACCCCAACAATGTTTTCATTAGTTTCGCTCACTCTCGAAATCAAGCATTTTACAGCAGGTTGGAGCAGCCTGTATCTCAGCACAGGAATAAGGTAGGGAAGAATTCTAAGGCTCATTTTGACTGCCTCCAGAAGTTAGATCAGATGGCAAATTGGATTTGGTGCTAGGTCTTTCCCTTTAGGTTTTACCCCAACAATGTTTTCATTAGTTTCGCTCACTCTCGAAATCAAGCATTTTACAGCAGGTTGGAGCAGCCTGTATCTCAGCACAGGAATAAGGTAGGGAAGAATTCTAAGGCTCATTTTGACTGCCTCCAGAAGTTAGATCAGATGGCAAATTGGATTTGGTGCTAGGTCTTTCCCTTTAGGTTTTTACCCCAACAATGTTTTCATTAGTTTCGCTCACTCTCGAAATCAAGCATTTTACAGCAGGTTGGAGCAGCCTGTATCTCAGCACAGGAATAAGGTAGGGAAGAATTCTAAGGATCATTTTGACTGCCTCCAGAAGTTAGATCAGATGGCAAATTGGATTTGGTGCTAGGTCTTTCCCTTTAGGTTTTACCCCAACAATGTTTTCATTAGTTTCGCTCACTCTCGAAATCAAAGCATTTTACAGCAGGTTGGAGCAGCCTGTATCTCAGCACAGGAATAAGGTAGGGAAGAATTCTAAGGCTCATTTTGACTGCTCCAGAAGTTAGATCAGATGGCAAATTGGATTTGGTGCTAGGTCTTTCCCTTTAGGTTTTACCCCAACAATGTTTTCATTAGTTTCGCTCACTCTCGAAATCAAGCATTTTACAGCAGGTTGGAGCAGCCTGTATCTCAGCACAGGAATAAGGTAGGGAAGAATTCTAAGGATCATTTTGACTGCCTCCAGAAGTTACATCAGATGGCAAATTGGATTTGGTGCTAGGTCTTTCCCTTTAGGTTTTTACCCCAACAATGTTTTCATTAGTTTCGCTCACTCTCGAAATCAAGCATTTTACAGCAGGTTGGAGCAGCCTGTATCTCAGCACAGGAATAAGGTAGGGAAGAATTCTAAGGCTCATTTTGACTGCCTCCAGAAGTTAGATCAGATGGCAAATTGGATTTGGTGCTAGGTCTTTCCCTTTAGGTTTTACCCCAACAATGTTTTCATTAGTTTCGCTCACTCTCGAAATCAAGCATTTTACAGCAGGTTGGAGCAGCCTGTATCTCAGCACAGGAATAAGGTAGGGAAGAATTCTAAGGCTCATTTTGACTGCCTCCAGAAGTTAGATCAGATGGCAAATTGGATTTGGTGCTAGGTCTTTCCCTTTAGGTTTTACCCCAACAATGTTTTCATTAGTTTCGCTCACTCTCGAAATCAAGCATTTTACAGCAGGTTGGAGCAGCCTGTATCTCAGCACAGGAATAAGGTAGGGAAGAATTCTAAGGCTCATTTTGACTGCCTCCAGAAGTTAGATCAGATGGCAAATTGGATTTGGTGCTAGGTCTTTCCCTTTAGGTTTTACCCCAACAATGTTTTCATTAGTTTCGCTCACTCTCGAAATCAAGCATTTTACAGCAGGTTGGAGCAGCCTGTATCTCAGCACAGGAATAAGGTAGGGAAGAATTCTAAGGCTCATTTTGACTGCCTCCAGAAGTTAGATCAGATGGCAAATTGGATTTGGTGCTAGGTCTTTCCCTTTAGGTTTTACCCCAACAATGTTTTCATTAGTTTCGCTCACTCTCGAAATCAAGCATTTTACAGCAGGTTGGAGCAGCCTGTATCTCAGCACAGGAATAAGGTAGGGAAGAATTCAAATGCTCATTTTGACTGCCTCCAGAAGTTAGATCAGATGGCAAATTGGATTTGGTGCTAGGTCTTTCCCTTTAGGTTTTACCCCAACAATGTTTTCATTAGTTTCGCTCACTCTCGAAATCAAGCATTTTACAGCAGGTTGGAAGCAGCCTGTATCTCAGCACAGGAATAAGGTAGGGAAGAATTCTAAGGCTCATTTTGACTGCCTCCAGAAGTTAGATCAGATGGCAAATTGGATTTGGTGCTAGGTCTTTCCCTTTAGGTTTTACCCCAACAATGTTTTCATTAGTTTCGCTCACTCTCGAAATCAAGCATTTTACAGCAGGTTGGAGCAGCCTGTATCTCAGCACAGGAATAAGGTAGGGAAGAATTCTAAGGCTCATTTTGACTGCCTCCAGAAGTTAGATCAGATGGCAAATTGGATTTGGTGCTAGGTCTTTCCCTTTAGGTTTTACCCCAACAATGTTTTCATTAGTTTCGCTCACTCTCGAAATCAAGCATTTTACAGCAGGTTGGAGCAGCCTGTATCTCAGCACAGGAATAAGGTAGGGAAGAATTCTAAGGCTCATTTTGACTGCCTCCAGAAGTTAGATCAGATGGCAAATTGGATTTGGTGCTAGGTCTTTCCCTTTAGGTTTTACCCCAACAATGTTTTCATTAGTTTCGCTCACTCTCGAAATCAAGCATTTTACAGCAGGTTGGAGCAGCCTGTATCTCAGCACAGGAATAAGGTAGGGAAGAATTCTAAGGCTCATTTTGACTGCCTCCAGAAGTTAGATCAGATGGCAAATTGGATTTGGTGCTAGGTCTTTCCCTTTAGGTTTTACCCCAACAATGTTTTCATTAGTTTCGCTCACTCTCGAAATCAAGCATTTTACAGCAGGTTGGAGCAGCCTGTATCTCAGCACAGGAATAAGGTAGGGAAGAATTCTAAGGATCATTTTGACTGCCTCCAGAAGTTAGATCAGATGGCAAATTGGATTTGGTGCTAGGTCTTTCCCTTTAGGTTTTACCCCAACAATGTTTTCATTAGTTTCGCTCACTCTCGAAATCAAGCATTTTACAGCAGGTTGGAGCAGCCTGTATCTCAGCACAGGAATAAGGTAGGGAAGAATTCTAAGGCTCATTTTGACTGCCTCCAGAAGTTAGATCAGATGGCAAATTGGATTTGGTGCTAGGTCTTTCCCTTTAGGTTTTACCCCAACAATGTTTTCATTAGTTTCGCTCACTCTCGAAATCAAGCATTTTACAGCAGGTTGGAGCAGCCTGTATCTCAGCACAGGAATAAGGTAGGGAAGAATTCTAAGGCTCATTTTGACTGCCTCCAGAAGTTAGATCAGATGGCAAATTGGATTTGGTGCTAGGTCTTTCCCTTTAGGTTTTACCCCAACAATGTTTTCATTAGTTTTCGCTCACTCTCGAAATCAAGCATTTTACAGCAGGTTGGAGCAGCCTGTATCTCAGCACAGGAATAAGGTAGGGAAGAATTCTAAGGATCATTTTGACTGCCTCCAGAAGTTAGATCAGATGGCAAATTGGATTTGGTGCTAGGTCTTTCCCTTTAGGTTTTACCCCAACAATGTTTTCATTAGTTTCGCTCACTCTCGAAATCAAGCATTTTACAGCAGGTTGGAGCAGCCTGTATCTCAGCACAGGAATAAGGTAGGGAAGAATTCTAAGGATCATTTTGACTGCCTCCAGAAGTTAGATCAGATGGCAAATTGGATTTGGTGCTAGGTCTTTCCCTTTAGGTTTTACCCCAACAATGTTTTCATTAGTTTCGCTCACTCTCGAAATCAAGCATTTTACAGCAGGTTGGAGCAGCCTGTATCTCAGCACAGGAATAAGGTAGGGAAGAATTCTAAGGCTCATTTTGACTGCCTCCAGAAGTTAGATCAGATGGCAAATTGGATTTGGTGCTAGGTCTTTCCCTTTAGGTTTTACCCCAACAATGTTTTCATTAGTTTCGCTCACTCTCGAAATCAAGCATTTTACAGCAGGGTTGGAGCAGCCTGTATCTCAGCACAGGAATAAGGTAGGGAAGAATTCTAAGGCTCATTTTGACTGCCTCCAGAAGTTAGATCAGATGGCAAATTGGATTTGGTGCTAGGTCTTTCCCTTTAGGTTTTACCCCAACAATGTTTTCATTAGTTTCGCTCACTCTCGAAATCAAGCATTTTACAGCAGGTTGGAGCAGCCTGTATCTCAGCACAGGAATAAGGTAGGGAAGAATTCTAAGGCTCATTTTGACTGCCTCCAGAAGTTAGATCAGATGGCAAATTGGATTTGGTGCT
Organism: Melanerpes formicivorus; assembly: GCF_026170545.1. NCBI lineage: Eukaryota > Metazoa > Chordata > Aves > Piciformes > Picidae > Melanerpes > Melanerpes formicivorus. The sequence goes on from NW_027143918.1 coordinate 44,839, forward strand.
AGGTCTTTCCCTTTAGGTTTTACCCCAACAATGTTTTCATTAGTTTCGCTCACTCTCGAAATCAAGCATTTTACAGCAGGTTGGAGCAGCCTGTATCTCAGCACAGGAATAAGGTAGGGAAGAATTCTAAGGCTCATTTTGACTGCCTCCAGAAGTTAGATCAGATGGCAAATTGGATTTGGTGCTAGGTCTTTCCCTTTAGGTTTTACCCCAACAATGTTTTCATTAGTTTCGCTCACTCTCGAAATCAAGCATTTTACAGCAGGTTGGAGCAGCCTGTATCTCAGCACAGGAATAAGGTAGGGAAGAATTCTAAGGATCATTTTGACTGCCTCCAGAAGTTAGATCAGATGGCAAATTGGATTTGGTGCTAGGTCTTTCCCTTTAGGTTTTACCCCAACAATGTTTTCATTAGTTTCGCTCACTCTCGAAATCAAGCATTTTACAGCAGGTTGGAGCAGCCTGTATCTCAGCACAGGAATAAGGTAGGGAAGAATTCTAAGGATCATTTTGACTGCCTCCAGAAGTTAGATCAGATGGCAAATTGGATTTGGTGCTAGGTCTTTCCCTTTAGGTTTTACCCCAACAATGTTTTCATT
>NW_027143919.1:0-45419 GCF_026170545.1 Melanerpes formicivorus
ACAGGAATAAGGTAGGGAAGAATTCTAAGGATCATTTTGACTGCCTCCAGAAGTTAGATCAGATGGCAAATTGGATTTGGTGCTAGGTCTTTCCCTTTAGGTTTTACCCCAACAATGTTTTCATTAGTTTCGCTCACTCTCGAAATCAAGCATTTTACAGCAGGTTGGAGCAGCCTGTATCTCAGCACAGGAATAAGGTAGGGAAGAATTCTAAGGATCATTTTGACTGCCTCCAGAAGTTAGATCAGATGGCAAATTGGATTTGGTGCTAGGTCTTTCCCTTTAGGTTTTACCCCAACAATGTTTTCATTAGTTTCGCTCACTCTCGAAATCAAGCATTTTACAGCAGGTTGGAGCAGCCTGTATCTCAGCACAGGAATAAGGTAGGGAAGAATTCTAAGGCTCATTTTGACTGCCTCCAGAAGTTAGATCAGATGGCAAATTGGATTTGGTGCTAGGTCTTTCCCTTTAGGTTTTACCCCAACAATGTTTTCATTAGTTTCGCTCACTCTCGAAATCAAGCATTTTACAGCAGGTTGGAGCAGCCTGTATCTCAGCACAGGAATAAGGTAGGGAAGAATTCTAAGGATCATTTTGACTGCCTCCAGAAGTTAGATCAGATGGCAAATTGGATTTGGTGCTAGGTCTTTCCCTTTAGGTTTTACCCCAACAATGTTTTCATTAGTTTCGCTCACTCTCGAAATCAAGCATTTTACAGCAGGTTGGAGCAGCCTGTATCTCAGCACAGGAATAAGGTAGGGAAGAATTCTAAGGCTCATTTTGACTGCCTCCAGAAGTTAGATCAGATGGCAAATTGGATTTGGTGCTAGGTCTTTCCCTTTAGGTTTTACCCCAACAATGTTTTCATTAGTTTCGCTCACTCTCGAAATCAAGCATTTTACAGCAGGTTGGAGCAGCCTGTATCTCAGCACAGGAATAAGGTAGGGAAGAATTCTAAGGCTCATTTTGACTGCCTCCAGAAGTTAGATCAGATGGCAAATTGGATTTGGTGCTAGGTCTTTCCCTTTAGGTTTTACCCCAACAATGTTTTCATTAGTTTCGCTCACTCTCGAAATCAAGCATTTTACAGCAGGTTGGAGCAGCCTGTATCTCAGCACAGGAATAAGGTAGGGAAGAATTCTAAGGCTCATTTTGACTGCCTCCAGAAGTTAGATCAGATGGCAAATTGGATTTGGTGCTAGGTCTTTCCCTTTAGGTTTTACCCCAACAATGTTTTCATTAGTTTCGCTCACTCTCGAAATCAAGCATTTTACAGCAGGTTGGAGCAGCCTGTATCTCAGCACAGGAATAAGGTAGGGAAGAATTCTAAGGCTCATTTTGACTGCCTCCAGAAGTTAGATCAGATGGCAAATTGGATTTGGTGCTAGGTCTTTCCCTTTAGGTTTTACCCCAACAATGTTTTCATTAGTTTCGCTCACTCTCGAAATCAAGCATTTTACAGCAGGTTGGAGCAGCCTGTATCTCAGCACAGGAATAAGGTAGGGAAGAATTCTAAGGCTCATTTTGACTGCCTCCAGAAGTTAGATCAGATGGCAAATTGGATTTGGTGCTAGGTCTTTCCCTTTAGGTTTTACCCCAACAATGTTTTCATTAGTTTCGCTCACTCTCGAAATCAAGCATTTTACAGCAGGTTGGAGCAGCCTGTATCTCAGCACAGGAATAAGGTAGGGAAGAATTCTAAGGATCATTTTGACTGCCTCCAGAAGTTAGATCAGATGGCAAATTGGATTTGGTGCTAGGTCTTTCCCTTTAGGTTTTACCCCAACAATGTTTTCATTAGTTTCGCTCACTCTCGAAATCAAGCATTTTACAGCAGGTTGGAGCAGCCTGTATCTCAGCACAGGAATAAGGTAGGGAAGAATTCTAAGGATCATTTTGACTGCCTCCAGAAGTTAGATCAGATGGCAAATTGGATTTGGTGCTAGGTCTTTCCCTTTAGGTTTTACCCCAACAATGTTTTCATTAGTTTCGCTCACTCTCGAAATCAAGCATTTTACAGCAGGTTGGAGCAGCCTGTATCTCAGCACAGGAATAAGGTAGGGAAGAATTCTAAGGCTCATTTTGACTGCCTCCAGAAGTTAGATCAGATGGCAAATTGGATTTGGTGCTAGGTCTTTCCCTTTAGGTTTTACCCCAACAATGTTTTCATTAGTTTCGCTCACTCTCGAAATCAAGCATTTTACAGCAGGTTGGAGCAGCCTGTATCTCAGCACAGGAATAAGGTAGGGAAGAATTCTAAGGCTCATTTTGACTGCCTCCAGAAGTTAGATCAGATGGCAAATTGGATTTGGTGCTAGGTCTTTCCCTTTAGGTTTTACCCCAACAATGTTTTCATTAGTTTCGCTCACTCTCGAAATCAAGCATTTTACAGCAGGTTGGAGCAGCCTGTATCTCAGCACAGGAATAAGGTAGGGAAGAATTCTAAGGCTCATTTTGACTGCCTCCAGAAGTTAGATCAGATGGCAAATTGGATTTGGTGCTAGGTCTTTCCCTTTAGGTTTTACCCCAACAATGTTTTCATTAGTTTCGCTCACTCTCGAAATCAAGCATTTTACAGCAGGTTGGAGCAGCCTGTATCTCAGCACAGGAATAAGGTAGGGAAGAATTCTAAGGCTCATTTTGACTGCCTCCAGAAGTTAGATCAGATGGCAAATTGGATTTGGTGCTAGGTCTTTCCCTTTAGGTTTTACCCCAACAATGTTTTCATTAGTTTCGCTCACTCTCGAAATCAAGCATTTTACAGCAGGTTGGAGCAGCCTGTATCTCAGCACAGGAATAAGGTAGGGAAGAATTCTAAGGCTCATTTTGACTGCCTCCAGAAGTTAGATCAGATGGCAAATTGGATTTGGTGCTAGGTCTTTCCCTTTAGGTTTTACCCCAACAATGTTTTCATTAGTTTCGCTCACTCTCGAAATCAAGCATTTTACAGCAGGTTGGAGCAGCCTGTATCTCAGCACAGGAATAAGGTAGGGAAGAATTCTAAGGATCATTTTGACTGCCTCCAGAAGTTAGATCAGATGGCAAATTGGATTTGGTGCTAGGTCTTTCCCTTTAGGTTTTACCCCAACAATGTTTTCATTAGTTTCGCTCACTCTCGAAATCAAGCATTTTACAGCAGGTTGGAGCAGCCTGTATCTCAGCACAGGAATAAGGTAGGGAAGAATTCTAAGGATCATTTTGACTGCCTCCAGAAGTTAGATCAGATGGCAAATTGGATTTGGTGCTAGGTCTTTCCCTTTAGGTTTTACCCCAACAATGTTTTCATTAGTTTCGCTCACTCTCGAAATCAAGCATTTTACAGCAGGTTGGAGCAGCCTGTATCTCAGCACAGGAATAAGGTAGGGAAGAATTCTAAGGCTCATTTTGACTGCCTCCAGAAGTTAGATCAGATGGCAAATTGGATTTGGTGCTAGGTCTTTCCCTTTAGGTTTTACCCCCACAATGTTTTCATTAGTTTCGCTCACTCTCGAAATCAAGCATTTTACAGCAGGTTGGAGCAGCCTGTATCTCAGCACAGGAATAAGGTAGGGAAGAATTAAAATGCTCATTTTGACTGCCTCCAGAAGTTAGATCAGATGGCAAATTGGATTTGGTGCTAGGTCTTTCCCTTTAGGTTTTACCGCAACAATGTTTTCATTAGTTTCGCTCACTCTCAAAATCAAGCATTTTACAGCAGGTTGGAGCAGCCTGTATCTCAGCACAGGAATAAGGTAGGGAAGAATTCTAAGGCTCATTTTGACTGCCTCCAGAAGTTAGATCAGATGGCAAATTGGATTTGGTGCTAGGTCTTTCCCTTTAGGTTTTACCCCAACAATGTTTTCATTAGTTTCGCTCACTCTCGAAATCAAGCATTTTACAGCAGGTTGGAGCAGCCTGTATCTCAGCACAGGAATAAGGTAGGGAAGAATTCTAAGGCTCATTTTGACTGCCTCCAGAAGTTAGATCAGATGGCAAATTGGATTTGGTGCTAGGTCTTTCCCTTTAGGTTTTACCCCAACAATGTTTTCATTAGTTTCGCTCACTCTCGAAATCAAGCATTTTACAGCAGGTTGGAGCAGCCTGTATCTCAGCACAGGAATAAGGTAGGGAAGAATTCTAAGGCTCATTTTGACTGCCTCCAGAAGTTAGATCAGATGGCAAATTGGATTTGGTGCTAGGTCTTTCCCTTTAGGTTTTACCCCAACAATGTTTTCATTAGTTTCGCTCACTCTCGAAATCAAGCATTTTACAGCAGGTTGGAGCAGCCTGTATCTCAGCACAGGAATAAGGTAGGGAAGAATTCTAAGGCTCATTTTGACTGCCTCCAGAAGTTAGATCAGATGGCAAATTGGATTTGGTGCTAGGTCTTTCCCTTTAGGTTTTACCCCAACAATGTTTTCATTAGTTTCGCTCACTCTCGAAATCAAGCATTTTACAGCAGGTTGGAGCAGCCTGTATCTCAGCACAGGAATAAGGTAGGGAAGAATTCTAAGGCTCATTTTGACTGCCTCCAGAAGTTAGATCAGATGGCAAATTGGATTTGGTGCTAGGTCTTTCCCTTTAGGTTTTACCCCAACAATGTTTTCATTAGTTTCGCTCACTCTCGAAATCAAGCATTTTACAGCAGGTTGGAGCAGCCTGTATCTCAGCACAGGAATAAGGTAGGGAAGAATTCTAAGGCTCATTTTGACTGCCTCCAGAAGTTAGATCAGATGGCAAATTGGATTTGGTGCTAGGTCTTTCCCTTTAGGTTTTACCCCAACAATGTTTTCATTAGTTTCGCTCACTCTCGAAATCAAGCATTTTACAGCAGGTTGGAGCAGCCTGTATCTCAGCACAGGAATAAGGTAGGGAAGAATTCTAAGGATCATTTTGACTGCCTCCAGAAGTTAGATCAGATGGCAAATTGGATTTGGTGCTAGGTCTTTCCCTTTAGGTTTTACCCCAACAATGTTTTCATTAGTTTCGCTCACTCTCGAAATCAAGCATTTTACAGCAGGTTGGAGCAGCCTGTATCTCAGCACAGGAATAAGGTAGGGAAGAATTCTAAGGCTCATTTTGACTGCCTCCAGAAGTTAGATCAGATGGCAAATTGGATTTGGTGCTAGGTCTTTCCCTTTAGGTTTTACCCCAACAATGTTTTCATTAGTTTCGCTCACTCTCGAAATCAAGCATTTTACAGCAGGTTGGAGCAGCCTGTATCTCAGCACAGGAATAAGGTAGGGAAGAATTCTAAGGATCATTTTGACTGCCTCCAGAAGTTAGATCAGATGGCAAATTGGATTTGGTGCTAGGTCTTTCCCTTTAGGTTTTACCCCAACAATGTTTTCATTAGTTTCGCTCACTCTCGAAATCAAGCATTTTACAGCAGGTTGGAGCAGCCTGTATCTCAGCACAGGAATAAGGTAGGGAAGAATTCTAAGGCTCATTTTGACTGCCTCCAGAAGTTAGATCAGATGGCAAATTGGATTTGGTGCTAGGTCTTTCCCTTTAGGTTTTACCCCAACAATGTTTTTCATTAGTTTCGCTCACTCTCGAAATCAAGCATTTTACAGCAGGTTGGAGCAGCCTGTATCTCAGCACAGGAATAAGGTAGGGAAGAATTCTAAGGCTCATTTTGACTGCCTCCAGAAGTTAGATCAGATGGCAAATTGGATTTGGTGCTAGGTCTTTCCCTTTAGGTTTTACCCCAACAATGTTTTCATTAGTTTCGCTCACTCTCGAAATCAAGCATTTTACAGCAGGTTGGAGCAGCCTGTATCTCAGCACAGGAATAAGGTAGGGAAGAATTCTAAGGCTCATTTTGACTGCCTCCAGAAGTTAGATCAGATGGCAAATTGGATTTGGTGCTAGGTCTTTCCCTTTAGGTTTTACCCCAACAATGTTTTCATTAGTTTCGCTCACTCTCGAAATCAAGCATTTTACAGCAGGTTGGAGCAGCCTGTATCTCAGCACAGGAATAAGGTAGGGAAGAATTCTAAGGCTCATTTTGACTGCCTCCAGAAGTTAGATCAGATGGCAAATTGGATTTGGTGCTAGGTCTTTCCCTTTAGGTTTTACCCCAACAATGTTTTCATTAGTTTCGCTCACTCTCGAAATCAAGCATTTTACAGCAGGTTGGAGCAGCCTGTATCTCAGCACAGGAATAAGGTAGGGAAGAATTCTAAGGCTCATTTTGACTGCCTCCAGAAGTTAGATCAGATGGCAAATTGGATTTGGTGCTAGGTCTTTCCCTTTAGGTTTTACCCCAACAATGTTTTCATTAGTTTCGCTCACTCTCGAAATCAAGCATTTTACAGCAGGTTGGAGCAGCCTGTATCTCAGCACAGGAATAAGGTAGGGAAGAATTCTAAGGATCATTTTGACTGCCTCCAGAAGTTAGATCAGATGGCAAATTGGATTTGGTGCTAGGTCTTTCCCTTTAGGTTTTACCCCAACAATGTTTTCATTAGTTTCGCTCACTCTCGAAATCAAGCATTTTACAGCAGGTTGGAGCAGCCTGTATCTCAGCACAGGAATAAGGTAGGGAAGAATTCTAAGGATCATTTTGACTGCCTCCAGAAGTTAGATCAGATGGCAAATTGGATTTGGTGCTAGGTCTTTCCCTTTAGGTTTTACCCCAACAATGTTTTCATTAGTTTCGCTCACTCTCGAAATCAAGCATTTTACAGCAGGTTGGAGCAGCCTGTATCTCAGCACAGGAATAAGGTAGGGAAGAATTCTAAGGCTCATTTTGACTGCCTCCAGAAGTTAGATCAGATGGCAAATTGGATTTGGTGCTAGGTCTTTCCCTTTAGGTTTTACCCCAACAATGTTTTCATTAGTTTCGCTCACTCTCGAAATCAAGCATTTTACAGCAGGTTGGAGCAGCCTGTATCTCAGCACAGGAATAAGGTAGGGAAGAATTAAAATGCTCATTTTGACTGCCTCCAGAAGTTAGATCAGATGGCAAATTGGATTTGGTGCTAGGTCTTTCCCTTTAGGTTTTACCGCAACAATGTTTTCATTAGTTTCGCTCACTCTCAAAATCAAGCATTTTACAGCAGGTTGGAGCAGCCTGTATCTCAGCACAGGAATAAGGTAGGGAAGAATTCTAAGGCTCATTTTGACTGCCTCCAGAAGTTAGATCAGATGGCAAATTGGATTTGGTGCTAGGTCTTTCCCTTTAGGTTTTACCCCAACAATGTTTTCATTAGTTTCGCTCACTCTCGAAATCAAGCATTTTACAGCAGGTTGGAGCAGCCTGTATCTCAGCACAGGAATAAGGTAGGGAAGAATTCTAAGGCTCATTTTGACTGCCTCCAGAAGTTAGATCAGATGGCAAATTGGATTTGGTGCTAGGTCTTTCCCTTTAGGTTTTACCCCAACAATGTTTTCATTAGTTTCGCTCACTCTCGAAATCAAGCATTTTACAGCAGGTTGGAGCAGCCTGTATCTCAGCACAGGAATAAGGTAGGGAAGAATTCTAAGGCTCATTTTGACTGCCTCCAGAAGTTAGATCAGATGGCAAATTGGATTTGGTGCTAGGTCTTTCCCTTTAGGTTTTACCCCAACAATGTTTTCATTAGTTTCGCTCACTCTCGAAATCAAGCATTTTACAGCAGGTTGGAGCAGCCTGTATCTCAGCACAGGAATAAGGTAGGGAAGAATTCTAAGGCTCATTTTGACTGCCTCCAGAAGTTAGATCAGATGGCAAATTGGATTTGGTGCTAGGTCTTTCCCTTTAGGTTTTACCCCAACAATGTTTTCATTAGTTTCGCTCACTCTCGAAATCAAGCATTTTACAGCAGGTTGGAGCAGCCTGTATCTCAGCACAGGAATAAGGTAGGGAAGAATTCTAAGGCTCATTTTGACTGCCTCCAGAAGTTAGATCAGATGGCAAATTGGATTTGGTGCTAGGTCTTTCCCTTTAGGTTTTACCCCAACAATGTTTTCATTAGTTTCGCTCACTCTCGAAATCAAGCATTTTACAGCAGGTTGGAGCAGCCTGTATCTCAGCACAGGAATAAGGTAGGGAAGAATTCTAAGGCTCATTTTGACTGCCTCCAGAAGTTAGATCAGATGGCAAATTGGATTTGGTGCTAGGTCTTTCCCTTTAGGTTTTACCCCAACAATGTTTTCATTAGTTTCGCTCACTCTCGAAATCAAGCATTTTACAGCAGGTTGGAGATCTCAGCACAGGAATAAGGTAGGGAAGAATTCTAAGGATCATTTTGACTGCCTCCAGAAGTTAGATCAGATGGCAAATTGGATTTGGTGCTAGGTCTTTCCCTTTAGGTTTTACCCCAACAATGTTTTCATTAGTTTCGCTCACTCTCGAAATCAAGCATTTTACAGCAGGTTGGAGCAGCCTGTATCTCAGCACAGGAATAAGGTAGGGAAGAATTCTAAGGCTCATTTTGACTGCCTCCAGAAGTTAGATCAGATGGCAAATTGGATTTGGTGCTAGGTCTTTCCCTTTAGGTTTTACCCCAACAATGTTTTCATTAGTTTCGCTCACTCTCGAAATCAAGCATTTTACAGCAGGTTGGAGCAGCCTGTATCTCAGCACAGGAATAAGGTAGGGAAGAATTCTAAGGATCATTTTGACTGCCTCCAGAAGTTAGATCAGATGGCAAATTGGATTTGGTGCTAGGTCTTTCCCTTTAGGTTTTACCCCAACAATGTTTTCATTAGTTTCGCTCACTCTCGAAATCAAGCATTTTACAGCAGGTTGGAGCAGCCTGTATCTCAGCACAGGAATAAGGTAGGGAAGAATTCAAATGCTCATTTTGACTGCCTCCAGAAGTTAGATCAGATGGCAAATTGGATTTGGTGCTAGGTCTTTCCCTTTAGGTTTTACCCCAACAATGTTTTCATTAGTTTCGCTCACTCTCGAAATCAAGCATTTTACAGCAGGTTGGAGCAGCCTGTATCTCAGCACAGGAATAAGGTAGGGAAGAATTCTAAGGATCATTTTGACTGCCTCCAGAAGTTAGATCAGATGGCAAATTGGATTTGGTGCTAGGTCTTTCCCTTTAGGTTTTACCCCAACAATGTTTTCATTAGTTTCGCTCACTCTCGAAATCAAGCATTTTACAGCAGGTTGGAGCAGCCTGTATCTCAGCACAGGAATAAGGTAGGGAAGAATTCTAAGGATCATTTTGACTGCCTCCAGAAGTTAGATCAGATGGCAAATTGGATTTGGTGCTAGGTCTTTCCCTTTAGGTTTTACCCCAACAATGTTTTCATTAGTTTCGCTCACTCTCCAAATCAAGCATTTTACAGCAGGTTGGAGCAGCCTGTATCTCAGCACAGGAATAAGGTAGGGAAGAATTCTAAGGATCATTTTGACTGCCTCCAGAAGTTAGATCAGATGGCAAATTGGATTTGGTGCTAGGTCTTTCCCTTTAGGTTTTACCCCAACAATGTTTTCATTAGTTTCGCTCACTCTCGAAATCAAGCATTTTACAGCAGGTTGGAGCAGCCTGTATCTCAGCACAGGAATAAGGTAGGGAAGAATTCAAAGGATCATTTTGACTGCCTCCAGAAGTTAGATCAGATGGCAAATTGGATTTGGTGCTAGGTCTTTCCCTTTAGGTTTTACCCCAACAATGTTTTCATTAGTTTCGCTCACTCTCGAAATCAGCATTTTTACAGCAGGTTGGAGCCAGCCTGTATCTCAGCACAGGAATAAGGTAGGGAAGAATTCTAAGGATCATTTTGACTGCCTCCAGAAGTTAGATTCAGATGGCAAATTGGATTTGGTGCTAGGTCTTTCCCTTTAGGTTTTACCCCAACAATGTTTTCATTAGATTCGCTCACTCTCGAAATCAAGCATTTTACAGCAGGTTGGAGCAGCCTGTATCTCAGCACAGGAATTAAGGTAGGGAAGAATTCTAAGGATCATTTTGACTGCCTCCAGAAGTTAGATCAGATGGCAAATTGGATTTGGTGCTAGGTCTTTCCCTTTAGGTTTTTACCCCAACAATGTTTTCATTAGTTTCGCTCACTCTCGAAATCAAGCATTTTACAGCAGGTTGGAGCAGCCTGTATCTCAGCACAGGAATAAGGTAGGGAAGAATTCAAATGCTCATTTTGACTGCCTCCAGAAGTTAGATCAGATGGCAAATTGGATTTGGTGCTAGGTCTTTCCCTTTAGGTTTTACCCCAACAATGTTTTCATTAGTTTCGCTCACTCTCGGAAATCAAGCATTTTACAGCAGGTTGGAGCAGCCCTGTATCTCAGCACAGGAATAAGGTAGGGAAGAATTCAAATGCTCATTTTGACTGCCTCCAGAAGTTAGATCAGATGGCAAATTGGATTTGGTGCTAGGTCTTTCCCTTTAGGTTTTACCCCAACAATGTTTTCATTAGTTTCGCTCCCTCTCGAAATCAAGCATTTTTACAGCAGGTTGGAGCAGCCTGTATCTCAGCACAGGAATAAGGTAGGGAGAAATTCTAAGGCTCATTTTGACTGCCTCCAGAAGTTAGATCACGATGGCAAATAGGATTTGGTGCTAGGTCTTTTCCCTTTAGGTTTTACCCCAACAATGTTTTCATTAGTTTCGCTCACTCTCGAAATCAAGCATTTTACAGCAGGTTGGGCAGCCTGTATCTCAGCACAGGAATAAGGTAGGGAAGAATTCAAATGCTCATTTTTGACTGCCTCCAGAAGTTAGATCAGATGGCAAATTGGATTTGGTGCTAGGTCTTTCCCTTTAGGTTTTACCCCAACAATGTTTTCATTAGTTTCGCTCACTCTCGAAATCAAGCATTTTACAGCAGGTTGGGCGAGCCTGTATCTCAGCACAGGAATAAGGTAGGGGAAGAAATTCAAATGCTCATTTTGACTGCCTCCAGAAGTTAGATCAGATGGCAAATTGGATTTGGTGCTAGGTCTTTCCCTTTAGGTTTTACCCCAACAATGTTTTCATTATTTCGCTCACTCTCGAAATCAAGCATTTTACAGCAGGTTGGAGCAGCCTGTATCTCAGCACAGGAATAAGGTAGGGAAGAATTCTAAGGCTCATTTTGACTGCCTCCAGAAGTTAGATCAGATGGCAAATTGGATTTGGTGCTAGGTCTTTCCCTTTAGGTTTTACCCCAACAATGTTTTCATTAGTTTCGCTCACTCTCGAAATCAAGCATTTTACAGCAGGTTGGAGCAGCCTGTATCTCAGCACAGGAATAAGGTAGGGAAGAATTCTAAGGCTCATTTTGACTGCCTCCAGAAGTTAGATCAGATGGCAAATTGGATTTGGTGCTAGGTCTTTCCTTTAGGTTTTACCCCAACAATGTTTTCATTAGTTTCGCTCACTCTCGAAATCAAGCATTTTTACAGCAGGTTGGAGCAGCCTGTATCTCAGCACAGGAATAAGGTAGGAAGAATTCTAAGGATCATTTTGACTGCCTCCAGAAGTTAGATCAGATGGCAAATGGATTTGGTGCTAGGTCCTTTCCCTTTAGGTTTTACCCCAACAATGTTTTCATTAGTTTCGCTCACTCTCGAAATCAAGCATTTTACAGCAGGTTGGAGCAGCCTGTATCTCAGCACAGGAATAAGGTAGGGAAGAATTCTAAGGATCATTTTGACTGCCTCCAGAAGTTAGATCAGATGGCAAATTGGATTTGGTGCTAGGTCTTTCCCTTTAGGTTTTACCCCAACAATGTTTTCATTAGTTTCGCTCACTCTCGAAATCAAGCATTTTACAGCAGGTTGGAGCAGCCTGTATCTTAGCACAGGAATAAGGTAGGGAAGAATTCTAAGGATCATTTTGACTGCCTCCAGAAGTTAGATCAGATGGCAAATTGGATTTGGTGCTAGGTCTTTCCCTTTAGGTTTTACCCCAACAATGTTTTCATTAGTTTCGCTCACTCTCGAAATCAAGCATTTTACAGCAGGTTGGGCAGCCTGTATCTCAGCACAGGAATAAGGTAGGGAAGAAGTAAAATGCTCATTTTGGACTGCCTCCAGAAGTTAGATCAGATGGCAAATTGGATTTGGTGCTAGGTCTTTCCCTTTAGGTTTTACCCCAACAATGTTTTCATTAGTTTCGCTCACTCTCGAAATCAAGCATTTTACAGCAGGTTGGAGCAGCCTGTATCTCAGCACAGGAATAAGGTAGGGAAGAATTCTAAGGATCATTTTGACTGCCTCCAGAAGTTAGATCAGATGGCAAATTGGATTTGGTGCTAGGTCTTTCCCTTTAGGTTTTACCCCAACAATGTTTTCATTAGTTTCGCTCACTCTCGAAATCAAGCATTTTACAGCAGGTTGGAGCAGCCTGTATCTCAGCACAGGAATAAGGTAGGGAAGAATTCTAAGGATCATTTTGACTGCCTCCAGAAGTTAGATCAGATGGCAAATTGGATTTGGTGCTAGGTCTTTCCCTTTAGGTTTTACCCCAACAATGTTTTCATTAGTTTCGCTCACTCTCGAAATCAAGCATTTTACAGCAGGTTGGAGCAGCCTGTATCTCAGCACAGGAATAAGGTAGGGAAGAATTCTAAGGATCATTTTGACTGCCTCCAGAAGTTAGATCAGATGGCAAATTGGATTTGGTGCTAGGTCTTTCCCTTTAGGTTTTACCCCAACAATGTTTTCATTAGTTTCGCTCACTCTCGAAATCAAGCATTTTACAGCAGGTTGGAGCAGCCTGTATCTCAGCACAGGAATAAGGTAGGGAAGAATTCTAAGGATCATTTTGACTGCCTCCAGAAGTTAGATCAGATGGCAAATTGGATTGGTGCTAGGTCTTTCCCTTTAGGTTTTACCCCAACAATGTTTTCATTAGTTTCGCTCACTCTCGAAATCAAGCATTTTACAGCAGGTTGGAGCAGCCTGTATCTCAGCACAGGAATAAGGTAGGGAAGAATTCTAAGGATCATTTTGACTGCCTCCAGAAGTTAGATCAGATGGCAAATTGGATTTGGTGCTAAGTCTTTCCCTTTAGGTTTTACCCCAACAATGTTTTCATTAGTTTCGCTCACTCTCGAAATCAAGCATTTTACAGCAGGTTGGAGCAGCCTGTATCTCAGCACAGGAATAAGGTAGGGAAGAATTCTAAGGCTCATTTTGACTGCCTCCAGAAGTTAGATCAGATGGCAAATTGGATTTGGTGCTAGGTCTTTCCCTTTAGGTTTTACCCCAACAATGTTTTCATTAGTTTCGCTCACTCTCGAAATCAAGCATTTTACAGCAGGTTGGAGCAGCCTGTATCTCAGCACAGGAATAAGGTAGGGAAGAATTCTAAGGATCATTTTGACTGCCTCCAGAAGTTAGATCAGATGGCAAATTGGATTTGGTGCTAGGTCTTTCCCTTTAGGTTTTACCCCAACAATGTTTTCATTAGTTTCGCTCACTCTCGAAATCAAGCATTTTACAGCAGGTTGGAGCAGCCTGTATCTCAGCACAGGAATAAGGTAGGGAAGAATTCTAAGGATCATTTTGACTGCCTCCAGAAGTTAGATCAGATGGCAAATTGGATTTGGTGCTAGGTCTTTCCCTTTAGGTTTTACCCCAACAATGTTTTCATTAGTTTCGCTCACTCTCGAAATCAAGCATTTTACAGCAGGTTGGAGCAGCCTGTATCTCAGCACAGGAATAAGGTAGGGAAGAATTCTAAGGATCATTTTGACTGCCTCCAGAAGTTAGATCAGATGGCAAATTGGATTTGGTGCTAGGTCTTTCCCTTTAGGTTTTACCCCAACAATGTTTTCATTAGTTTCGCTCACTCTCGAAATCAAGCATTTTACAGCAGGTTGGAGCAGCCTGTATCTCAGCACAGGAATAAGGTAGGGAAGAATTCTAAGGCTCATTTTGACTGCCTCCAGAAGTTAGATCAGATGGCAAATTGGATTTGGTGCTAGGTCTTTCCCTTTAGGTTTTACCCCAACAATGTTTTCATTAGTTTCGCTCACTCTCGAAATCAAGCATTTTACAGCAGGTTGGAGCAGCCTGTATCTCAGCACAGGAATAAGGTAGGGAAGAATTCTAAGGCTCATTTTGACTGCCTCCAGAAGTTAGATCAGATGGCAAATTGGATTTGGTGCTAGGTCTTTCCCTTTAGGTTTTACCCCAACAATGTTTTCATTAGTTTCGCTCACTCTCGAAATCAAGCATTTTACAGCAGGTTGGAGCAGCCTGTATCTCAGCACAGGAATAAGGTAGGGAAGAATTCTAAGGCTCATTTTGACTGCCTCCAGAAGTTAGATCAGATGGCAAATTGGATTTGGTGCTAGGTCTTTCCCTTTAGGTTTTACCCCAACAATGTTTTCATTAGTTTCGCTCACTCTCGAAATCAAGCATTTTACAGCAGGTTGGAGCAGCCTGTATCTCAGCACAGGAATAAGGTAGGGAAGAATTCTAAGGATCATTTTGACTGCCTCCAGAAGTTAGATCAGATGGCAAATTGGATTTGGTGCTAGGTCTTTCCCTTTAGGTTTTACCCCAACAATGTTTTCATTAGTTTCGCTCACTCTCGAAATCAAGCATTTTACAGCAGGTTGGAGCAGCCTGTATCTCAGCACAGGAATAAGGCAGGGAAGAATTCTAAGGCTCATTTTGACTGCCTCCAGAAGTTAGATCAGATGGCAAATTGGATTTGGTGCTAGGTCTTTCCCTTTAGGTTTTACCCCAACAATGTTTTCATTAGTTTCGCTCACTCTCGAAATCAAGCATTTTACAGCAGGTTGGAGCAGCCTGTATCTCAGCACAGGAATAAGGTAGGGAAGAATTCTAAGGATCATTTTGACTGCCTCCAGAAGTTAGATCAGATGGCAAATTGGATTTGGTGCTAGGTCTTTCCCTTTAGGTTTTACCCCAACAATGTTTTCATTAGTTTCGCTCACTCTCGAAATCAAGCATTTTACAGCAGGTTGGAGCAGCCTGTATCTCAGCACAGGAATAAGGTAGGGAAGAATTCTAAGGATCATTTTGACTGCCTCCAGAAGTTAGATCAGATGGCAAATTGGATTTGGTGCTAGGTCTTTCCCTTTAGGTTTTACCCCAACAATGTTTTCATTAGTTTCGCTCACTCTCGAAATCAAGCATTTTACAGCAGGTTGGAGCAGCCTGTATCTCAGCACAGGAATAAGGTAGGGAAGAATTCTAAGGATCATTTTGACTGCCTCCAGAAGTTAGATCAGATGGCAAATTGGATTTGGTGCTAGGTCTTTCCCTTTAGGTTTTACCCCAACAATGTTTTCATTAGTTTCGCTCACTCTCGAAATCAAGCATTTTACAGCAGGTTGGAGCAGCCTGTATCTCAGCACAGGAATAAGGTAGGGAAGAATTCTAAGGCTCATTTTGACTGCCTCCAGAAGTTAGATCAGATGGCAAATTGGATTTGGTGCTAGGTCTTTCCCTTTAGGTTTTACCCCAACAATGTTTTCATTAGTTTCGCTCACTCTCGAAATCAAGCATTTTACAGCAGGTTGGAGCAGCCTGTATCTCAGCACAGGAATAAGGTAGGGAAGAATTCAAATGCTCATTTTGACTGCCTCCAGAAGTTAGATCAGATGGCAAATTGGATTTGGTGCTAGGTCTTTCCCTTTAGGTTTTACCCCAACAATGTTTTCATTAGTTTCGCTCACTCTCGAAATCAAGCATTTTACAGCAGGTTGGAGCAGCCTGTATCTCAGCACAGGAATAAGGTAGGGAAGAATTCTAAGGATCATTTTGACTGCCTCCAGAAGTTAGATCAGATGGCAAATTGGATTTGGTGCTAGGTCTTTCCCTTTAGGTTTTACCCCAACAATGTTTTCATTAGTTTCGCTCACTCTCGAAATCAAGCATTTTACAGCAGGTTGGAGCAGCCTGTATCTCAGCACAGGAATAAGGTAGGGAAGAATTCTAAGGCTCATTTTGACTGCCTCCAGAAGTTAGATCAGATGGCAAATTGGATTTGGTGCTAGGTCTTTCCCTTTAGGTTTTACCCCAACAATGTTTTCATTAGTTTCGCTCACTCTCGAAATCAAGCATTTTACAGCAGGTTGGAGCAGCCTGTATCTCAGCACAGGAATAAGGTAGGGAAGAATTCAAATGCTCATTTTGACTGCCTCCAGAAGTTAGATCAGATGGCAAATTGGATTTGGTGCTAGGTCTTTCCCTTTAGGTTTTACCCCAACAATGTTTTCATTAGTTTCGCTCACTCTCGAAATCAAGCATTTTACAGCAGGTTGGAGCAGCCTGTATCTCAGCACAGGAATAAGGTAGGGAAGAATTCTAAGGATCATTTTGACTGCCTCCAGAAGTTAGATCAGATGGCAAATTGGATTTGGTGCTAGGTCTTTCCCTTTAGGTTTTACCCCAACAATGTTTTCATTAGTTTCGCTCACTCTCGAAATCAAGCATTTTACAGCAGGTTGGAGCAGCCTGTATCTCAGCACAGGAATAAGGTAGGGAAGAATTCTAAGGCTCATTTTGACTGCCTCCAGAAGTTAGATCAGATGGCAAATTGGATTTGGTGCTAGGTCTTTCCCTTTAGGTTTTACCCCAACAATGTTCTCATTAGTTTCGCTCACTCTCGAAATCAAGCATTTTACAGCAGGTTGGAGCAGCCTGTATCTCAGCACAGGAATAAGGTAGGGAAGAATTCTAAGGATCATTTTGACTGCCTCCAGAAGTTAGATCAGATGGCAAATTGGATTTGGTGCTAGGTCTTTCCCTTTAGGTTTTACCCCAACAATGTTTTCATTAGTTTCGCTCACTCTCGAAATCAAGCATTTTACAGCAGGTTGGAGCAGCCTGTATCTCAGCACAGGAATAAGGTAGGGAAGAATTCTAAGGATCATTTTGACTGCCTCCAGAAGTTAGATCAGATGGCAAATTGGATTTGGTGCTAGGTCTTTCCCTTTAGGTTTTACCCCAACAATGTTTTCATTAGTTTCGCTCACTCTCGAAATCAAGCATTTTACAGCAGGTTGGAGCAGCCTGTATCTCAGCACAGGAATAAGGTAGGGAAGAATTCTAAGGCTCATTTTGACTGCCTCCAGAAGTTAGATCAGATGGCAAATTGGATTTGGTGCTAGGTCTTTCCCTTTAGGTTTTACCCCAACAATGTTTTCATTAGTTTCGCTCACTCTCGAAATCAAGCATTTTACAGCAGGTTGGAGCAGCCTGTATCTCAGCACAGGAATAAGGTAGGGAAGAATTCTAAGGATCATTTTGTCTGCCTCCAGAAGTTAGATCAGATGGCAAATTGGATTTGGTGCTAGGTCTTTCCCTTTAGGTTTTACCCCAACAATGTTTTCATTAGTTTCGCTCACTCTCGAAATCAAGCATTTTACAGCAGGTTGGAGCAGCCTGTATCTCAGCACAGGAATAAGGTAGGGAAGAATTCTAAGGCTCATTTTGACTGCCTCCAGAAGTTAGATCAGATGGCAAATTGGATTTGGTGCTAGGTCTTTCCCTTTAGGTTTTACCCCAACAATGTTTTCATTAGTTTCGCTCACTCTCGAAATCAAGCATTTTACAGCAGGTTGGAGCAGCCTGTATCTCAGCACAGGAATAAGGTAGGGAAGAATTCTAAGGCTCATTTTGACTGCCTCCAGAAGTTAGATCAGATGGCAAATTGGATTTGGTGCTAGGTCTTTCCCTTTAGGTTTTACCCCAACAATGTTTTCATTAGTTTCGCTCACTCTCGAAATCAAGCATTTTACAGCAGGTTGGAGCAGCCTGTATCTCAGCACAGGAATAAGGTAGGGAAGAATTCTAAGGATCATTTTGACTGCCTCCAGAAGTTAGATCAGATGGCAAATTGGATTTGGTGCTAGGTCTTTCCCTTTAGGTTTTACCCCAACAATGTTTTCATTAGTTTCGCTCACTCTCGAAATCAAGCATTTTACAGCAGGTTGGAGCAGCCTGTATCTCAGCACAGGAATAAGGTAGGGAAGAATTCTAAGGCTCATTTTGACTGCCTCCAGAAGTTAGATCAGATGGCAAATTGGATTTGGTGCTAGGTCTTTCCCTTTAGGTTTTACCCCAACAATGTTTTCATTAGTTTCGCTCACTCTCGAAATCAAGCATTTTACAGCAGGTTGGAGCAGCCTGTATCTCAGCACAGGAATAAGGTAGGGAAGAATTCTAAGGCTCATTTTGACTGCCTCCAGAAGTTAGATCAGATGGCAAATTGGATTTGGTGCTAGGTCTTTCCCTTTAGGTTTTACCCCAACAATGTTTTCATTAGTTTCGCTCACTCTCCAAATCAAGCATTTTACAGCAGGTTGGAGCAGCCTGTATCTCAGCACAGGAATAAGGTAGGGAAGAATTCTAAGGCTCATTTTGACTGCCTCCAGAAGTTAGATCAGATGGCAAATTGGATTTGGTGCTAGGTCTTTCCCTTTAGGTTTTACCCCAACAATGTTTTCATTAGTTTCGCTCACTCTCGAAATCAAGCATTTTACAGCAGGTTGGGCAGCCTGTATCTCAGCACAGGAATAAGGTAGGGAAGAATTCAAATGCTCATTTTGACTGCCTCCAGAAGTTAGATCAGATGGCAAATTGGATTTGGTGCTAGGTCTTTCCCTTTAGGTTTTACCCCAACAATGTTTTCATTAGTTTCGCTCACTCTCGAAATCAAGCATTTTACAGCAGGTTGGAGCAGCCTGTATCTCAGCACAGGAATAAGGTAGGGAAGAATTCTATGGCTCATTTTGACTGCCTCCAGAAGTTAGATCAGATGGCAAATTGGATTTGGTGCTAGGTCTTTCCCTTTAGGTTTTACCCCAACAATGTTTTCATTAGTTTCGCTCACTCTCGAAATCAAGCATTTTACAGCAGGTTGGAGCAGCCTGTATCTCAGCACAGGAATAAGGTAGGGAAGAATTCTAAGGCTCATTTTGACTGCCTCCAGAAGTTAGATCAGATGGCAAATTGGATTTGGTGCTAGGTCTTTCCCTTTAGGTTTTACCCCAACAATGTTTTCATTAGTTTCGCTCACTCTCGAAATCAAGCATTTTACAGCAGGTTGGAGCAGCCTGTATCTCAGCACAGGAATAAGGTAGGGAAGAATTCTAAGGCTCATTTTGACTGCCTCCAGAAGTTAGATCAGATGGCAAATTGGATTTGGTGCTAGGTCTTTCCCTTTAGGTTTTACCCCAACAATGTTTTCATTAGTTTCGCTCACTCTCGAAATCAAGCATTTTACAGCAGGTTGGAGCAGCCTGTATCTCAGCACAGGAATAAGGTAGGGAAGAATTCTAAGGATCATTTTGACTGCCTCCAGAAGTTAGATCAGATGGCAAATTGGATTTGGTGCTAGGTCTTTCCCTTTAGGTTTTACCCCAACAATGTTTTCATTAGTTTCGCTCACTCTCGAAATCAAGCATTTTACAGCAGGTTGGAGCAGCCTGTATCTCAGCACAGGAATAAGGTAGGGAAGAATTCTAAGGATCATTTTGACTGCCTCCAGAAGTTAGATCAGATGGCAAATTGGATTTGGTGCTAGGTCTTTCCCTTTAGGTTTTACCCCAACAATGTTTTCATTAGTTTCGCTCACTCTCGAAATCAAGCATTTTACAGCAGGTTGGAGCAGCCTGTATCTTAGCACAGGAATAAGGTAGGGAAGAATTCTAAGGATCATTTTGACTGCCTCCAGAAGTTAGATCAGATGGCAAATTGGATTTGGTGCTAGGTCTTTCCCTTTAGGTTTTACCCCAACAATGTTTTCATTAGTTTCGCTCACTCTCGAAATCAAGCATTTTACAGCAGGTTGGAGCAGCCTGTATCTCAGCACAGGAATAAGGTAGGGAAGAATTAAAATGCTCATTTTGACTGCCTCCAGAAGTTAGATCAGATGGCAAATTGGATTTGGTGCTAGGTCTTTCCCTTTAGGTTTTACCCCAACAATGTTTTCATTAGTTTCGCTCACTCTCGAAATCAAGCATTTTACAGCAGGTTGGAGCAGCCTGTATCTCAGCACAGGAATAAGGTAGGGAAGAATTCTAAGGATCATTTTGACTGCCTCCAGAAGTTAGATCAGATGGCAAATTGGATTTGGTGCTAGGTCTTTCCCTTTAGGTTTTACCCCAACAATGTTTTCATTAGTTTCGCTCACTCTCGAAATCAAGCATTTTACAGCAGGTTGGAGCAGCCTGTATCTCAGCACAGGAATAAGGTAGGGAAGAATTCTAAGGATCATTTTGACTGCCTCCAGAAGTTAGATCAGATGGCAAATTGGATTTGGTGCTAGGTCTTTCCCTTTAGGTTTTACCCCAACAATGTTTTCATTAGTTTCGCTCACTCTCGAAATCAAGCATTTTACAGCAGGTTGGGCAGCCTGTATCTCAGCACAGGAATAAGGTAGGGAAGAATTCAAATGCTCATTTTGACTGCCTCCAGAAGTTAGATCAGATGGCAAATTGGATTTGGTGCTAGGTCTTTCCCTTTAGGTTTTACCCCAACAATGTTTTCATTAGTTTCGCTCACTCTCGAAATCAAGCATTTTACAGCAGGTTGGAGCAGCCTGTATCTCAGCACAGGAATAAGGTAGGGAAGAATTCTATGGCTCATTTTGACTGCCTCCAGAAGTTAGATCAGATGGCAAATTGGATTTGGTGCTAGGTCTTTCCCTTTAGGTTTTACCCCAACAATGTTTTCATTAGTTTCGCTCACTCTCGAAATCAAGCATTTTACAGCAGGTTGGAGCAGCCTGTATCTCAGCACAGGAATAAGGTAGGGAAGAATTCTAAGGCTCATTTTGACTGCCTCCAGAAGTTAGATCAGATGGCAAATTGGATTTGGTGCTAGGTCTTTCCCTTTAGGTTTTACCCCAACAATGTTTTCATTAGTTTCGCTCACTCTCGAAATCAAGCATTTTACAGCAGGTTGGAGCAGCCTGTATCTCAGCACAGGAATAAGGTAGGGAAGAATTCTAAGGCTCATTTTGACTGCCTCCAGAAGTTAGATCAGATGGCAAATTGGATTTGGTGCTAGGTCTTTCCCTTTAGGTTTTACCCCAACAATGTTTTCATTAGTTTCGCTCACTCTCGAAATCAAGCATTTTACAGCAGGTTGGAGCAGCCTGTATCTCAGCACAGGAATAAGGTAGGGAAGAATTCTAAGGATCATTTTGACTGCCTCCAGAAGTTAGATCAGATGGCAAATTGGATTTGGTGCTAGGTCTTTCCCTTTAGGTTTTACCCCAACAATGTTTTCATTAGTTTCGCTCACTCTCGAAATCAAGCATTTTACAGCAGGTTGGAGCAGCCTGTATCTCAGCACAGGAATAAGGTAGGGAAGAATTCTAAGGATCATTTTGACTGCCTCCAGAAGTTAGATCAGATGGCAAATTGGATTTGGTGCTAGGTCTTTCCCTTTAGGTTTTACCCCAACAATGTTTTCATTAGTTTCGCTCACTCTCGAAATCAAGCATTTTACAGCAGGTTGGAGCAGCCTGTATCTTAGCACAGGAATAAGGTAGGGAAGAATTCTAAGGATCATTTTGACTGCCTCCAGAAGTTAGATCAGATGGCAAATTGGATTTGGTGCTAGGTCTTTCCCTTTAGGTTTTACCCCAACAATGTTTTCATTAGTTTCGCTCACTCTCGAAATCAAGCATTTTACAGCAGGTTGGAGCAGCCTGTATCTCAGCACAGGAATAAGGTAGGGAAGAATTAAAATGCTCATTTTGACTGCCTCCAGAAGTTAGATCAGATGGCAAATTGGATTTGGTGCTAGGTCTTTCCCTTTAGGTTTTACCCCAACAATGTTTTCATTAGTTTCGCTCACTCTCGAAATCAAGCATTTTACAGCAGGTTGGAGCAGCCTGTATCTCAGCACAGGAATAAGGTAGGGAAGAATTCTAAGGATCATTTTGACTGCCTCCAGAAGTTAGATCAGATGGCAAATTGGATTTGGTGCTAGGTCTTTCCCTTTAGGTTTTACCCCAACAATGTTTTCATTAGTTTCGCTCACTCTCGAAATCAAGCATTTTACAGCAGGTTGGAGCAGCCTGTATCTCAGCACAGGAATAAGGTAGGGAAGAATTCTAAGGATCATTTTGACTGCCTCCAGAAGTTAGATCAGATGGCAAATTGGATTTGGTGCTAGGTCTTTCCCTTTAGGTTTTACCCCAACAATGTTTTCATTAGTTTCGCTCACTCTCGAAATCAAGCATTTTACAGCAGGTTGGAGCAGCCTGTATCTCAGCACAGGAATAAGGTAGGGAAGAATTCTAAGGATCATTTTGACTGCCTCCAGAAGTTAGATCAGATGGCAAATTGGATTTGGTGCTAGGTCTTTCCCTTTAGGTTTTACCCCAACAATGTTTTCATTAGTTTCGCTCACTCTCGAAATCAAGCATTTTACAGCAGGTTGGAGCAGCCTGTATCTCAGCACAGGAATAAGGTAGGGAAGAATTCTAAGGATCATTTTGACTGCCTCCAGAAGTTAGATCAGATGGCAAATTGGATTTGGTGCTAGGTCTTTCCCTTTAGGTTTTACCCCAACAATGTTTTCATTAGTTTCGCTCCCTCTCGAAATCAAGCATTTTACAGCAGGTTGGAGCAGCCTGTATCTCAGCACAGGAATAAGGTAGGGAAGAATTCTAAGGCTCATTTTGACTGCCTCCAGAAGTTAGATCAGATGGCAAATTGGATTTGGTGCTAGGTCTTTCCCTTTAGGTTTTACCCCAACAATGTTTTCATTAGTTTCGCTCACTCTCGAAATCAAGCATTTTACAGCAGGTTGGAGCAGCCTGTATCTCAGCACAGGAATAAGGTAGGGAAGAATTCTAAGGCTCATTTTGACTGCCTCCAGAAGTTAGATCAGATGGCAAATTGGATTTGGTGCTAGGTCTTTCCCTTTAGGTTTTACCCCAACAATGTTTTCATTAGTTTCGCTCACTCTCGAAATCAAGCATTTTACAGCAGGTTGGAGCAGCCTGTATCTCAGCACAGGAATAAGGTAGGGAAGAATTCTAAGGATCATTTTGACTGCCTCCAGAAGTTAGATCAGATGGCAAATTGGATTTGGTGCTAGGTCTTTCCCTTTAGGTTTTACCCCAACAATGTTTTCATTAGTTTCGCTCACTCTCGAAATCAAGCATTTTACAGCAGGTTGGAGCAGCCTGTATCTCAGCACAGGAATAAGGTAGGGAAGAATTCTAAGGCTCATTTTGACTGCCTCCAGAAGTTAGATCAGATGGCAAATTGGATTTGGTGCTAGGTCTTTCCCTTTAGGTTTTACCCCAACAATGTTTTCATTAGTTTCGCTCACTCTCGAAATCAAGCATTTTACAGCAGGTTGGAGCAGCCTGTATCTCAGCACAGGAATAAGGTAGGGAAGAATTCTAAGGATCATTTTGACTGCCTCCAGAAGTTAGATCAGATGGCAAATTGGATTTGGTGCTAGGTCTTTCCCTTTAGGTTTTACCCCAACAATGTTTTCATTAGTTTCGCTCACTCTCGAAATCAAGCATTTTACAGCAGGTTGGAGCAGCCTGTATCTCAGCACAGGAATAAGGTAGGGAAGAATTCTAAGGCTCATTTTGACTGCCTCCAGAAGTTAGATCAGATGGCAAATTGGATTTGGTGCTAGGTCTTTCCCTTTAGGTTTTACCCCAACAATGTTTTCATTAGTTTCGCTCACTCTCGAAATCAAGCATTTTACAGCAGGTTGGAGCAGCCTGTATCTCAGCACAGGAATAAGGTAGGGAAGAATTCTAAGGATCATTTTGACTGCCTCCAGAAGTTAGATTAGATGGCAAATTGGATTTGGTGCTAGGTCTTTCCCTTTAGGTTTTACCCCAACAATGTTTTCATTAGTTTCGCTCACTCTCGAAATCGAGCATTTTACAGCAGGTTGGAGCAGCCTGTATCTCAGCACAGGAATAAGGTAGGGAAGAATTCTAAGGATCATTTTGACTGCCTCCAGAAGTTAGATCAGATGGCAAATTGGATTTGGTGCTAGGTCTTTCCCTTTAGGTTTTACCCCAACAATGTTTTCATTAGTTTCGCTCACTCTCGAAATCAAGCATTTTACAGCAGGTTGGAGCAGCCTGTATCTCAGCACAGGAATAAGGTAGGGAAGAATTCTAAGGATCATTTTGACTGCCTCCAGAAGTTAGATCAGATGGCAAATTGGATTTGGTGCTAGGTCTTTCCCTTTAGGTTTTACCCCAACAATGTTTTCATTAGTTTCGCTCACTCTCGAAATCAAGCATTTTACAGCAGGTTGGAGCAGCCTGTATCTCAGCACAGGAATAAGGTAGGGAAGAATTCTAAGGATCATTTTGACTGCCTCCAGAAGTTAGATCAGATGGCAAATTGGATTGGTGCTAGGTCTTTCCCTTTAGGTTTTACCCCAACAATGTTTTCATTAGTTTCGCTCACTCTCGAAATCAAGCATTTTACAGCAGGTTGGAGCAGCCTGTATCTCAGCACAGGAATAAGGTAGGGAAGAATTCAAATGCTCATTTTGACTGCCTCCAGAAGTTAGATCAGATGGCAAATTGGATTTGGTGCTAGGTCTTTCCCTTTAGGTTTTACCCCAACAATGTTTTCATTAGTTTCGCTCACTCTCGAAATCAAGCATTTTACAGCAGGTTGGAGCAGCCTGTATCTCAGCACAGGAATAAGGTAGGGAAGAATTCTAAGGATCATTTTGACTGCCTCCAGAAGTTAGATCAGATGGCAAATTGGATTGGTGCTAGGTCTTTCCCTTTAGGTTTTACCCCAACAATGTTTTCATTAGTTTCGCTCACTCTCGAAATCAAGCATTTTACAGCAGGTTGGAGCAGCCTGTATCTCAGCACAGGAATAAGGTAGGGAAGAATTCTAAGGATCATTTTGACTGCCTCCAGAAGTTAGATCAGATGGCAAATTGGATTTGGTGCTAGGTCTTTCCCTTTAGGTTTTACCCCAACAATGTTTTCATTAGTTTCGCTCACTCTCGAAATCAAGCATTTTACAGCAGGTTGGAGCAGCCTGTATCTCAGCACAGGAATAAGGTAGGGAAGAATTCAAATGCTCATTTTGACTGCCTCCAGAAGTTAGATCAGATGGCAAATTGGATTTGGTGCTAGGTCTTTCCCTTTAGGTTTTACCCCAACAATGTTTTCATTAGTTTCGCTCCCTCTCGAAATCAAGCATTTTACAGCAGGTTGGAGCAGCCTGTATCTCAGCACAGGAATAAGGTAGGGAAGAATTCTAAGGCTCATTTTGACTGCCTCCAGAAGTTAGATCAGATGGCAAATTGGATTTGGTGCTAGGTCTTTCCCTTTAGGTTTTACCCCAACAATGTTTTCATTAGTTTCGCTCACTCTCGAAATCAAGCATTTTACAGCAGGTTGGAGCAGCCTGTATCTCAGCACAGGAATAAGGTAGGGAAGAATTCTAAGGCTCATTTTGACTGCCTCCAGAAGTTAGATCAGATGGCAAATTGGATTTGGTGCTAGGTCTTTCCCTTTAGGTTTTACCCCAACAATGTTTTCATTAGTTTCGCTCACTCTCGAAATCAAGCATTTTACAGCAGGTTGGAGCAGCCTGTATCTCAGCACAGGAATAAGGTAGGGAAGAATTCTAAGGATCATTTTGACTGCCTCCAGAAGTTAGATCAGATGGCAAATTGGATTTGGTGCTAGGTCTTTCCCTTTAGGTTTTACCCCAACAATGTTTTCATTAGTTTCGCTCACTCTCGAAATCAAGCATTTTACAGCAGGTTGGAGCAGCCTGTATCTCAGCACAGGAATAAGGTAGGGAAGAATTCTAAGGCTCATTTTGACTGCCTCCAGAAGTTAGATCAGATGGCAAATTGGATTTGGTGCTAGGTCTTTCCCTTTAGGTTTTACCCCAACAATGTTTTCATTAGTTTCGCTCACTCTCGAAATCAAGCATTTTACAGCAGGTTGGAGCAGCCTGTATCTCAGCACAGGAATAAGGTAGGGAAGAATTCTAAGGATCATTTTGACTGCCTCCAGAAGTTAGATCAGATGGCAAATTGGATTTGGTGCTAGGTCTTTCCCTTTAGGTTTTACCCCAACAATGTTTTCATTAGTTTCGCTCACTCTCGAAATCAAGCATTTTACAGCAGGTTGGAGCAGCCTGTATCTCAGCACAGGAATAAGGTAGGGAAGAATTCTAAGGCTCATTTTGACTGCCTCCAGAAGTTAGATCAGATGGCAAATTGGATTTGGTGCTAGGTCTTTCCCTTTAGGTTTTACCCCAACAATGTTTTCATTAGTTTCGCTCACTCTCGAAATCAAGCATTTTACAGCAGGTTGGAGCAGCCTGTATCTCAGCACAGGAATAAGGTAGGGAAGAATTCTAAGGATCATTTTGACTGCCTCCAGAAGTTAGATTAGATGGCAAATTGGATTTGGTGCTAGGTCTTTCCCTTTAGGTTTTACCCCAACAATGTTTTCATTAGTTTCGCTCACTCTCGAAATCGAGCATTTTACAGCAGGTTGGAGCAGCCTGTATCTCAGCACAGGAATAAGGTAGGGAAGAATTCTAAGGATCATTTTGACTGCCTCCAGAAGTTAGATCAGATGGCAAATTGGATTTGGTGCTAGGTCTTTCCCTTTAGGTTTTACCCCAACAATGTTTTCATTAGTTTCGCTCACTCTCGAAATCAAGCATTTTACAGCAGGTTGGAGCAGCCTGTATCTCAGCACAGGAATAAGGTAGGGAAGAATTCTAAGGATCATTTTGACTGCCTCCAGAAGTTAGATCAGATGGCAAATTGGATTTGGTGCTAGGTCTTTCCCTTTAGGTTTTACCCCAACAATGTTTTCATTAGTTTCGCTCACTCTCGAAATCAAGCATTTTACAGCAGGTTGGAGCAGCCTGTATCTCAGCACAGGAATAAGGTAGGGAAGAATTCTAAGGATCATTTTGACTGCCTCCAGAAGTTAGATCAGATGGCAAATTGGATTGGTGCTAGGTCTTTCCCTTTAGGTTTTACCCCAACAATGTTTTCATTAGTTTCGCTCACTCTCGAAATCAAGCATTTTACAGCAGGTTGGAGCAGCCTGTATCTCAGCACAGGAATAAGGTAGGGAAGAATTCAAATGCTCATTTTGACTGCCTCCAGAAGTTAGATCAGATGGCAAATTGGATTTGGTGCTAGGTCTTTCCCTTTAGGTTTTACCCCAACAATGTTTTCATTAGTTTCGCTCACTCTCGAAATCAAGCATTTTACAGCAGGTTGGAGCAGCCTGTATCTCAGCACAGGAATAAGGTAGGGAAGAATTCTAAGGATCATTTTGACTGCCTCCAGAAGTTAGATCAGATGGCAAATTGGATTGGTGCTAGGTCTTTCCCTTTAGGTTTTACCCCAACAATGTTTTCATTAGTTTCGCTCACTCTCGAAATCAAGCATTTTACAGCAGGTTGGAGCAGCCTGTATCTCAGCACAGGAATAAGGTAGGGAAGAATTCTAAGGATCATTTTGACTGCCTCCAGAAGTTAGATCAGATGGCAAATTGGATTTGGTGCTAGGTCTTTCCCTTTAGGTTTTACCCCAACAATGTTTTCATTAGTTTCGCTCACTCTCGAAATCAAGCATTTTACAGCAGGTTGGAGCAGCCTGTATCTCAGCACAGGAATAAGGTAGGGAAGAATTCAAATGCTCATTTTGACTGCCTCCAGAAGTTAGATCAGATGGCAAATTGGATTTGGTGCTAGGTCTTTCCCTTTAGGTTTTACCCCAACAATGTTTTCATTAGTTTCGCTCACTCTCGAAATCAAGCATTTTACAGCAGGTTGGAGCAGCCTGTATCTCAGCACAGGAATAAGGTAGGGAAGAATTCTAAGGATCATTTTGACTGCCTCCAGAAGTTAGATCAGATGGCAAATTGGATTTGGTGCTAGGTCTTTCCCTTTAGGTTTTACCCCAACAATGTTTTCATTAGTTTCGCTCACTCTCGAAATCAAGCATTTTACAGCAGGTTGGAGCAGCCTGTATCTCAGCACAGGAATAAGGTAGGGAAGAATTCTAAGGATCATTTTGACTGCCTCCAGAAGTTAGATCAGATGGCAAATTGGATTTGGTGCTAGGTCTTTCCCTTTAGGTTTTACCCCAACAATGTTTTCATTAGTTTCGCTCACTCTCGAAATCAAGCATTTTACAGCAGGTTGGAGCAGCCTGTATCTCAGCACAGGAATAAGGTAGGGAAGAATTCAAATGCTCATTTTGACTGCCTCCAGAAGTTAGATCAGATGGCAAATTGGATTTGGTGCTAGGTCTTTCCCTTTAGGTTTTACCCCAACAATGTTTTCATTAGTTTCGCTCACTCTCGAAATCAAGCATTTTACAGCAGGTTGGAGCAGCCTGTATCTCAGCACAGGAATAAGGTAGGGAAGAATTCTAAGGATCATTTTGACTGCCTCCAGAAGTTAGATCAGATGGCAAATTGGATTTGGTGCTAGGTCTTTCCCTTTAGGTTTTACCCCAACAATGTTTTCATTAGTTTCGCTCACTCTCGAAATCAAGCATTTTACAGCAGGTTGGAGCAGCCTGTATCTCAGCACAGGAATAAGGTAGGGAAGAATTCTAAGGCTCATTTTGACTGCCTCCAGAAGTTAGATCAGATGGCAAATTGGATTTGGTGCTAGGTCTTTCCCTTTAGGTTTTACCCCAACAATGTTTTCATTAGTTTCGCTCACTCTCGAAATCAAGCATTTTACAGCAGGTTGGAGCAGCCTGTATCTCAGCACAGGAATAAGGTAGGGAAGAATTCTAAGGATCATTTTGACTGCCTCCAGAAGTTAGATCAGATGGCAAATTGGATTTGGTGCTAGGTCTTTCCCTTTAGGTTTTACCGCAACAATGTTTTCATTAGTTTCGCTCACTCTCGAAATCAAGCATTTTACAGCAGGTTGGAGCAGCCTGTATCTCAGCACAGGAATAAGGTAGGGAAGAATTCTAAGGCTCATTTTGACTGCCTCCAGAAGTTAGATCAGATGGCAAATTGGATTTGGTGCTAGGTCTTTCCCTTTAGGTTTTACCCCAACAATGTTTTCATTAGTTTCGCTCACTCTCGAAATCAAGCATTTTACAGCAGGTTGGAGCAGCCTGTATCTCAGCACAGGAATAAGGTAGGGAAGAATTCTAAGGATCATTTTGACTGCCTCCAGAAGTTAGATCAGATGGCAAATTGGATTTGGTGCTAGGTCTTTCCCTTTAGGTTTTACCCCAACAATGTTTTCATTAGTTTCGCTCACTCTCGAAATCAAGCATTTTACAGCAGGTTGGAGCAGCTGTATCTCAGCACAGGAATAAGGTAGGGAAGAATTCTAAGGCTCATTTTGACTGCCTCCAGAAGTTAGATCAGATGGCAAATTGGATTTGGTGCTAGGTCTTTCCCTTTAGGTTTTACCCCAACAATGTTTTCATTAGTTTCGCTCACTCTCGAAATCAAGCATTTTACAGCAGGTTGGAGCAGCCTGTATCTCAGCACAGGAATAAGGTAGGGAAGAATTCTAAGGATCATTTTGACTGCCTCCAGAAGTTAGATCAGATGGCAAATTGGATTTGGTGCTAGGTCTTTCCCTTTAGGTTTTACCCCAACAATGTTTTCATTAGTTTCGCTCACTCTCGAAATCAAGCATTTTACAGCAGGTTGGAGCAGCCTGTATCTCAGCACAGGAATAAGGTAGGAAGAATTCTAAGGATCATTTTGACTGCCTCCAGAAGTTAGATCAGATGGCAAATTGGATTTGGTGCTAGGTCTTTCCCTTTAGGTTTTACCCCAACAATGTTTTCATTAGTTTCGCTCACTCTCGAAATCAAGCATTTTACAGCAGGTTGGAGCAGCCTGTATCTCAGCACAGGAATAAGGTAGGGAAGAATTCTAAGGATCATTTTGACTGCCTCCAGAAGTTAGATCAGATGGCAAATTGGATTTGGTGCTAGGTCTTTCCCTTTAGGTTTTACCCCCAACAATGTTTTCATTAGTTTCGCTCACTCTCGAAATCAAGCATTTTACAGCAGGTTGGAGCAGCCTGTATCTCAGCACAGGAATAAGGTAGGGGAGAATTCTAAGGATCATTTTGACTGCCTCCAGAAGTTAGATCAGATGGCAAATTGGATTTGGTGCTAGGTCTTTCCCTTTAGGTTTTACCGCAACAATGTTTTCATTAGTTTCGCTCACTCTCGAAATCAAGCATTTTACAGCAGGTTGGAGCAGCCTGTATCTCAGCACAGGAATAAGGTAGGGAAGAATTCAAATGCTCATTTTGACTGCCTCCAGAAGTTTAGATCAGATGGCAAATTGGATTTGGTGCTAGGTCTTTCCCTTTAGGTTTTACCCCAACAATGTTTTCATTAGTTTCGCTCACTCTCGAAATCAAGCATTTTACAGCAGGTTGGAGCAGCCTGTATCTCAGCACAGGAATAAGGTAGGGAAGAATTCTAAGGATCATTTTGACTGCCTCCAGAAGTTAGATCAGATGGCAAATTGGATTGGTGCTAGGTCTTTCCCTTTAGGTTTTACCCCAACAATGTTTTCATTAGTTTCGCTCACTCTCGAAATCAAGCATTTTACAGCAGGTTGGAGCAGCCTGTATCTCAGCACAGGAATAAGGTAGGGAAGAATTCTAAGGATCATTTTGACTGCCTCCAGAAGTTAGATCAGATGGCAAATTGGATTTGGTGCTAGGTCTTTCCCTTTAGGTTTTACCCCAACAATGTTTTCATTAGTTTCGCTCACTCTCGAAATCAAGCATTTTACAGCAGGTTGGAGCAGCCTGTATCTCAGCACAGGAATAAGGTAGGGAAGAATTCAAATGCTCATTTTGACTGCCTCCAGAAGTTAGATCAGATGGCAAATTGGATTTGGTGCTAGGTCTTTCCCTTTAGGTTTTACCCCAACAATGTTTTCATTAGTTTCGCTCACTCTCGAAATCAAGCATTTTACAGCAGGTTGGAGCAGCCTGTATCTCAGCACAGGAATAAGGTAGGGAAGAATTCAAATGCTCATTTTGACTGCCTCCAGAAGTTAGATCAGATGGCAAATTGGATTTGGTGCTAGGTCTTTCCCTTTAGGTTTTACCCCAACAATGTTTTCATTAGTTTCGCTCACTCTCGAAATCAAGCATTTTTACAGCAGGTTGGAGCAGCCTGTATCTCAGCACAGGAATAAGGTAGGGAAGAATTCTAAGGATCATTTTGACTGCCTCCAGAAGTTAGATCAGATGGCAAATTGGATTTGGTGCTAGGTCTTTCCCTTTAGGTTTTACCCCAACAATGTTTTCATTAGTTTCGCTCACTCTCGAAATCAAGCATTTTACAGCAGGTTGGAGCAGCCTGTATCTCAGCACAGGAATAAGGTAGGGAAGAATTCTAAGGCTCATTTTGACTGCCTCCAGAAGTTAGATCAGATGGCAAATTGGATTTGGTGCTAGGTCTTTCCCTTTAGGTTTTACCCCAACAATGTTTTCATTAGTTTCGCTCACTCTCGAAATCAAGCATTTTACAGCAGGTTGGAGCAGCCTGTATCTCAGCACAGGAATAAGGTAGGGAAGAATTCAAATGCTCATTTTGACTGCCTCCAGAAGTTAGATCAGATGGCAAATTGGATTTGGTGCTAGGTCTTTCCCTTTAGGTTTTACCCCAACAATGTTTTCATTAGTTTCGCTCACTCTCGAAATCAAGCATTTTACAGCAGGTTGGAGCAGCCTGTATCTCAGCACAGGAATAAGGTAGGGAAGAATTCTAAGGATCATTTTGACTGCCTCCAGAAGTTAGATCAGATGGCAAATTGGATTTGGTGCTAGGTCTTTCCCTTTAGGTTTTACCCCAACAATGTTTTCATTAGTTTCGCTCACTCTCAAAATCAAGCATTTTACAGCAGGTTGGAGCAGCCTGTATCTCAGCACAGGAATAAGGTAGGGAAGAATTCTAAGGATCATTTTGACTGCCTCCAGAAGTTAGATCAGATGGCAAATTGGATTTGGTGCTAGGTCTTTCCCTTTAGGTTTTACCCCAACAATGTTTTCATTAGTTTCGCTCACTCTCGAAATCAAGCATTTTACAGCAGGTTGGAGCAGCCTGTATCTCAGCACAGGAATAAGGTAGGGAAGAATTCTAAGGATCATTTTGACTGCCTCCAGAAGTTAGATCAGATGGCAAATTGGATTTGGTGCTAGGTCTTTCCCTTTAGGTTTTACCCCAACAATGTTTTCATTAGTTTCGCTCACTCTCGAAATCAAACATTTTACAGCAGGTTGGAGCAGCCTGTATCTCAGCACAGGAATAAGGTAGGGAAGAATTCTAAGGCACATTTTGACTGCCTCCAGAAGTTAGATCAGATGGCAAATTGGATTTGGTGCTAGGTCTTTCCCTTTAGGTTTTACCCCAACAATGTTTTCATTAGTTTCGCTCACTCTCGAAATCAAGCATTTTACAGCAGGTTGGAGCAGCCTGTATCTCAGCACAGGAATAAGGTAGGGAAGAATTCTAAGGCTCATTTTGACTGCCTCCAGAAGTTAGATCAGATGGCAAATTGGATTTGGTGCTAGGTCTTTCCCTTTAGGTTTTACCCCAACAATGTTTTCATTAGTTTCGCTCACTCTCGAAATCAAGCATTTTACAGCAGGTTGGAGCAGCCTGTATCTCAGCACAGGAATAAGGTAGGGAAGAATTCTAAGGATCATTTTGACTGCCTCCAGAAGTTAGATCAGATGGCAAATTGGATTTGGTGCTAGGTCTTTCCCTTTAGGTTTTACCCCAACAATGTTTTCATTAGTTTCGCTCACTCTCGAAATCAAGCATTTTACAGCAGGTTGGAGCAGCCTGTATCTCAGCACAGGAATAAGGTAGGGAAGAATTCTAAGGCTCATTTTGACTGCCTCCAGAAGTTAGATCAGATGGCAAATTGGATTTGGTGCTAGGTCTTTCCCTTTAGGTTTTACCCAACAATGTTTTCATTAGTTTCGCTCACTCTCGAAATCAAGCATTTTACAGCAGGTTGGAGCAGCCTGTATCTCAGCACAGGAATAAGGTAGGGAAGAATTCTAAGGATCATTTTGACTGCCTCCAGAAGTTAGATCAGATGGCAAATTGGATTTGGTGCTAGGTCTTTCCCTTTAGGTTTTACCCCAACAATGTTTTCATTAGTTTCGCTCACTCTCGAAATCAAGCATTTTACAGCAGGTTGGAGCAGCCTGTATCTCAGCACAGGAATAAGGTAGGGAAGAATTCAAATGCTCATTTTGACTGCCTCCAGAAGTTAGATCAGATGGCAAATTGGATTTGGTGCTAGGTCTTTCCCTTTAGGTTTTACCCCAACAATGTTTTCATTAGTTTCGCTCACTCTCGAAATCAAGCATTTTACAGCAGGTTGGAGCAGCCTGTATCTCAGCACAGGAATAAGGTAGGGAAGAATTCAAATGCTCATTTTGACTGCCTCCAGAAGTTAGATCAGATGGCAAATTGGATTTGGTGCTAGGTCTTTCCCTTTAGGTTTTACCCCAACAATGTTTTCATTAGTTTCGCTCACTCTCGAAATCAAGCATTTTACAGCAGGTTGGAGCAGCCTGTATCTCAGCACAGGAATAAGGTAGGGAAGAATTCTAAGGCTCATTTTGACTGCCTCCAGAAGTTAGATCAGATGGCAAATTGGATTTGGTGCTAGGTCTTTCCCTTTAGGTTTTACCCCAACAATGTTTTCATTAGTTTCGCTCACTCTCAAAATCAAGCATTTTACAGCAGGTTGGAGCAGCCTGTATCTCAGCACAGGAATAAGGTAGGGAAGAATTCTAAGGATCATTTTGACTGCCTCCAGAAGTTAGATCAGATGGCAAATTGGATTTGGTGCTAGGTCTTTCCCTTTAGGTTTTACCCCAACAATGTTTTCATTAGTTTCGCTCACTCTCGAAATCAAGCATTTTACAGCAGGTTGGAGCAGCCTGTATCTCAGCACAGGAATAAGGTAGGGAAGAATTCTAAGGATCATTTTGACTGCCTCCAGAAGTTAGATCAGATGGCAAATTGGATTTGGTGCTAGGTCTTTCCCTTTAGGTTTTACCCCAACAATGTTTTCATTAGTTTCGCTCACTCTCGAAATCAAGCATTTTTACAGCAGGTTGGAGCAGCCTGTATCTCAGCACAGGAATAAGGTAGGGAAGAATTCTAAGGATCATTTTGACTGCCTCCAGAAGTTAGATCAGATGGCAAATTGGATTGGTGCTAGGTCTTTCCCTTTAGGTTTTACCCCAACAATGTTTTCATTAGTTTCGCTCACTCTCGAAATCAAGCATTTTACAGCAGGTTGGAGCAGCCTGTATCTCAGCACAGGAATAAGGTAGGGAAGAATTCTAAGGATCATTTTGACTGCCTCC
Source organism: Melanerpes formicivorus (assembly GCF_026170545.1). Classification (NCBI taxonomy): domain Eukaryota; kingdom Metazoa; phylum Chordata; class Aves; order Piciformes; family Picidae; genus Melanerpes; species Melanerpes formicivorus. The sequence continues at coordinate 34,267 of NW_027143919.1, forward strand.
AGAAGTTAGATCAGATGGCAAATTGGATTTGGTGCTAGGTCTTTCCCTTTAGGTTTTACCCCAACAATGTTTTCATTAGTTTCGCTCACTCTCGAAATCAAGCATTTTACAGCAGGTTGGAGCAGCCTGTATCTCAGCACAGGAATAAGGTAGGGAAGAATTCTAAGGCTCATTTTGACTGCCTCCAGAAGTTAGATCAGATGGCAAATTGGATTTGGTGCTAGGTCTTTCCCTTTAGGTTTTACCCCAACAATGTTTTCATTAGTTTCGCTCACTCTCGAAATCAAGCATTTTACAGCAGGTTGGAGCAGCCTGTATCTCAGCACAGGAATAAGGTAGGGAAGAATTCAAATGCTCATTTTGACTGCCTCCAGAAGTTAGATCAGATGGCAAATTGGATTTGGTGCTAGGTCTTTCCCTTTAGGTTTTTACCCCAACAATGTTTTCATTAGTTTTCGCTCACTCTCGAAATCAAGCATTTTACAGCAGGTTGGAGCAGCCTGTATCTCAGCACAGGAATAAGGTAGGGAAGAATTCTAAGGATCATTTTGACTGCCTCCAGAAGTTAGATCAGATGGCAAATTGGATTGGTGCTAGGTCTTTCCCTTTAGGTTTTACCCCAACAATGTTTTCATTAGTTTCGCTCACTCTCGAAATCAAGCATTTTACAGCAGGTTGGAGCAGCCTGTATCTCAGCACAGGAATAAGGTAGGGAAGAATTCTAAGGATCATTTTGACTGCCTCCAGAAGTTAGATCAGATGGCAAATTGGATTTGGTGCTAGGTCTTTCCCTTTAGGTTTTACCCCAACAATGTTTTCATTAGTTTCGCTCACTCTCGAAATCAAGCATTTTACAGCAGGTTGGAGCAGCCTGTATCTCAGCACAGGAATAAGGTAGGGAAGAATTCAAATGCTCATTTTGACTGCCTCCAGAAGTTAGATCAGATGGCAAATTGGATTTGGTGCTAGGTCTTTCCCTTTAGGTTTTACCCCAACAATGTTTTCATTAGTTTCGCTCACTCTCGAAATCAAGCATTTTACAGCAGGTTGGAGCAGCCTGTATCTCAGCACAGGAATAAGGTAGGGAAGAATTCTAAGGATCATTTTGACTGCCTCCAGAAGTTAGATCAGATGGCAAATTGGATTTGGTGCTAGGTCTTTCCCTTTAGGTTTTACCCCAACAATGTTTTCATTAGTTTCGCTCACTCTCGAAATCAAGCATTTTACAGCAGGTTGGAGCAGCCTGTATCTCAGCACAGGAATAAGGTAGGGAAGAATTCTAAGGATCATTTTGACTGCCTCCAGAAGTTAGATCAGATGGCAAATTGGATTTGGTGCTAGGTCTTTCCCTTTAGGTTTTACCCCAACAATGTTTTCATTAGTTTCGCTCACTCTCGAAATCAAGCATTTTACAGCAGGTTGGAGCAGCCTGTATCTCAGCACAGGAATAAGGTAGGGAAGAATTCAAATGCTCATTTTGACTGCCTCCAGAAGTTAGATCAGATGGCAAATTGGATTTGGTGCTAGGTCTTTCCCTTTAGGTTTTACCCCAACAATGTTTTCATTAGTTTCGCTCACTCTCGAAATCAAGCATTTTACAGCAGGTTGGAGCAGCCTGTATCTCAGCACAGGAATAAGGTAGGGAAGAATTCTAAGGATCATTTTGACTGCCTCCAGAAGTTAGATCAGATGGCAAATTGGATTTGGTGCTAGGTCTTTCCCTTTAGGTTTTACCCCAACAATGTTTTCATTAGTTTCGCTCACTCTCGAAATCAAGCATTTTACAGCAGGTTGGAGCAGCCTGTATCTCAGCACAGGAATAAGGTAGGGAAGAATTCTAAGGCTCATTTTGACTGCCTCCAGAAGTTAGATCAGATGGCAAATTGGATTTGGTGCTAGGTCTTTCCCTTTAGGTTTTACCCCAACAATGTTTTCATTAGTTTCGCTCACTCTCGAAATCAAGCATTTTACAGCAGGTTGGAGCAGCCTGTATCTCAGCACAGGAATAAGGTAGGGAAGAATTCTAAGGATCATTTTGACTGCCTCCAGAAGTTAGATCAGATGGCAAATTGGATTTGGTGCTAGGTCTTTCCCTTTAGGTTTTACCCCAACAATGTTTTCATTAGTTTCGCTCACTCTCAAAATCAAGCATTTTACAGCAGGTTGGAGCAGCCTGTATCTCAGCACAGGAATAAGGTAGGGAAGAATTCTAAGGCTCATTTTGACTGCCTCCAGAAGTTAGATCAGATGGCAAATTGGATTTGGTGCTAGGTCTTTCCCTTTAGGTTTTACCCCAACAATGTTTTCATTAGTTTCGCTCACTCTCGAAATCAAGCATTTTACAGCAGGTTGGAGCAGCCTGTATCTCAGCACAGGAATAAGGTAGGGAAGAATTCTAAGGATCATTTTGACTGCCTCCAGAAGTTAGATCAGATGGCAAATTGGATTTGGTGCTAGGTCTTTCCCTTTAGGTTTTACCCCAACAATGTTTTCATTAGTTTCGCTCACTCTCGAAAGCAAGCATTTTACAGCAGGTTGGAGCAGCCTGTATCTCAGCACAGGAATAAGGTAGGGAAGAATTCTAAGGCTCATTTTGACTGCCTCCAGAAGTTAGATCAGATGGCAAATTGGATTTGGTGCTAGGTCTTTCCCTTTAGGTTTTACCCCAACAATGTTTTCATTAGTTTCGCTCACTCTCGAAATCAAGCATTTTACAGCAGGTTGGAGCAGCCTGTATCTCAGCACAGGAATAAGGTAGGGAAGAATTCTAAGGATCATTTTGACTGCCTCCAGAAGTTAGATCAGATGGCAAATTGGATTTGGTGCTAGGTCTTTCCCTTTAGGTTTTACCCCAACAATGTTTTCATTAGTTTCGCTCACTCTCGAAATCAAGCATTTTACAGCAGGTTGGAGCAGCCTGTATCTCAGCACAGGAATAAGGTAGGGAAGAATTCAAATGCTCATTTTGACTGCCTCCAGAAGTTAGATCAGATGGCAAATTGGATTTGGTGCTAGGTCTTTCCCTTTAGGTTTTACCCCAACAATGTTTTCATTAGTTTCGCTCACTCTCGAAATCAAGCATTTTACAGCAGGTTGGAGCAGCCTGTATCTCAGCACAGGAATAAGGTAGGGAAGAATTCTAAGGATCATTTTGACTGCCTCCAGAAGTTAGATCAGATGGCAAATTGGATTTGGTGCTAGGTCTTTCCCTTTAGGTTTTACCCCAACAATGTTTTCATTAGTTTCGCTCACTCTCGAAATCAAGCATTTTACAGCAGGTTGGAGCAGCCTGTATCTCAGCACAGGAATAAGGTAGGGAAGAATTCTAAGGATCATTTTGACTGCCTCCAGAAGTTAGATCAGATGGCAAATTGGATTTGGTGCTAGGTCTTTCCCTTTAGGTTTTACCCCAACAATGTTTTCATTAGTTTCGCTCACTCTCGAAATCAAGCATTTTACAGCAGGTTGGAGCAGCCTGTATCTCAGCACAGGAATAAGGTAGGGAAGAATTCAAATGCTCATTTTGACTGCCTCCAGAAGTTAGATCAGATGGCAAATTGGATTTGGTGCTAGGTCTTTCCCTTTAGGTTTTACCCCAACAATGTTTTCATTAGTTTCGCTCACTCTCGAAATCAAGCATTTTACAGCAGGTTGGAGCAGCCTGTATCTCAGCACAGGAATAAGGTAGGGAAGAATTCTAAGGCTCATTTTGACTGCCTCCAGAAGTTAGATCAGATGGCAAATTGGATTTGGTGCTAGGTCTTTCCCTTTAGGTTTTACCCCAACAATGTTTTCATTAGTTTCGCTCACTCTCGAAATCAAGCATTTTACAGCAGGTTGGAGCAGCCTGTATCTCAGCACAGGAATAAGGTAGGGAAGAATTCTAAGGCTCATTTTGACTGCCTCCAGAAGTTAGATCAGATGGCAAATTGGATTTGGTGCTAGGTCTTTCCCTTTAGGTTTTACCCCAACAATGTTTTCATTAGTTTCGCTCACTCTCGAAATCAAGCATTTTACAGCAGGTTGGAGCAGCCTGTATCTCAGCACAGGAATAAGGTAGGGAAGAATTCTAAGGCTCATTTTGACTGCCTCCAGAAGTTAGATCAGATGGCAAATTGGATTTGGTGCTAGGTCTTTCCCTTTAGGTTTTACCGCAACAATGTTTTCATTAGTTTCGCTCACTCTCAAAATCAAGCATTTTACAGCAGGTTGGAGCAGCCTGTATCTCAGCACAGGAATAAGGTAGGGAAGAATTCTAAGGCTCATTTTGACTGCCTCCAGAAGTTAGATCAGATGGCAAATTGGATTTGGTGCTAGGTCTTTCCCTTTAGGTTTTACCCCAACAATGTTTTCATTAGTTTCGCTCACTCTCGAAATCAAGCATTTTACAGCAGGTTGGAGCAGCCTGTATCTCAGCACAGGAATAAGGTAGGGAAGAATTCTAAGGCTCATTTTGACTGCCTCCAGAAGTTAGATCAGATGGCAAATTGGATTTGGTGCTAGGTCTTTCCCTTTAGGTTTTACCCCAACAATGTTTTCATTAGTTTCGCTCACTCTCGAAATCAAGCATTTTACAGCAGGTTGGAGCAGCCTGTATCTCAGCACAGGAATAAGGTAGGGAAGAATTCTAAGGCTCATTTTGACTGCCTCCAGAAGTTAGATCAGATGGCAAATTGGATTTGGTGCTAGGTCTTTCCCTTTAGGTTTTACCCCAACAATGTTTTCATTAGTTTCGCTCACTCTCGAAATCAAGCATTTTACAGCAGGTTGGAGCAGCCTGTATCTCAGCACAGGAATAAGGTAGGGAAGAATTCTAAGGATCATTTTGACTGCCTCCAGAAGTTAGATCAGATGGCAAATTGGATTTGGTGCTAGGTCTTTCCCTTTAGGTTTTACCCCAACAATGTTTTCATTAGTTTCGCTCACTCTCGAAATCAAGCATTTTACAGCAGGTTGGAGCAGCCTGTATCTCAGCACAGGAATAAGGTAGGGAAGAATTCTAAGGATCATTTTGACTGCCTCCAGAAGTTAGATCAGATGGCAAATTGGATTTGGTGCTAGGTCTTTCCCTTTAGGTTTTACCCCAACAATGTTTTCATTAGTTTCGCTCACTCTCGAAATCAAGCATTTTACAGCAGGTTGGAGCAGCCTGTATCTCAGCACAGGAATAAGGTAGGGAAGAATTCTAAGGATCATTTTGACTGCCTCCAGAAGTTAGATCAGATGGCAAATTGGATTTGGTGCTAGGTCTTTCCCTTTAGGTTTTACCCCAACAATGTTTTCATTAGTTTCGCTCACTCTCGAAATCAAGCATTTTACAGCAGGTTGGAGCAGCCTGTATCTCAGCACAGGAATAAGGTAGGGGAGAATTCTAAGGATCATTTTGACTGCCTCCAGAAGTTAGATCAGATGGCAAATTGGATTTGGTGCTAGGTCTTTCCCTTTAGGTTTTACCCCAACAATGTTTTCATTAGTTTCGCTCACTCTCGAAATCAAGCATTTTACAGCAGGTTGGAGCAGCCTGTATCTCAGCACAGGAATAAGGTAGGGAAGAATTCAAATGCTCATTTTGACTGCCTCCAGAAGTTAGATCAGATGGCAAATTGGATTTGGTGCTAGGTCTTTCCCTTTAGGTTTTACCCCAACAATGTTTTCATTAGTTTCGCTCACTCTCGAAATCAAGCATTTTGCAGCAGGTTGGAGCAGCCTGTATCTCAGCACAGGAATAAGGTAGGGAAGAATTCTAAGGATCATTTTGACTGCCTCCAGAAGTTAGATCAGATGGCAAATTGGATTTGGTGCTAGGTCTTTCCCTTTAGGTTTTACCCCAACAATGTTTTCATTAGTTTTCGCTCACTCTCGAAATCAAGCATTTTACAGCAGGTTGGAGCAGCCTGTATCTCAGCACAGGAATAAGGTAGGGAAGAATTCAAATGCTCATTTTGACTGCCTCCAGAAGTTAGATCAGATGGCAAATTGGATTTGGTGCTAGGTCTTTCCCTTTAGGTTTTACCCCAACAATGTTTTCATTAGTTTCGCTCACTCTCGAAATCAAGCATTTTACAGCAGGTTGGAGCAGCCTGTATCTCAGCACAGGAATAAGGTAGGGAAGAATTCAAATGCTCATTTTGACTGCCTCCAGAAGTTAGATCAGATGGCAAATTGGATTTGGTGCTAGGTCTTTCCCTTTAGGTTTTACCCCAACAATGTTTTCATTAGTTTCGCTCACTCTCGAAATCAAGCATTTTACAGCAGGTTGGAGCAGCCTGTATCTCAGCACAGGAATAAGGTAGGGAAGAATTCTAAGGATCATTTTGACTGCCTCCAGAAGTTAGATCAGATGGCAAATTGGATTTGGTGCTAGGTCTTTCCCTTTAGGTTTTACCCCAACAATGTTTTCATTAGTTTCGCTCACTCTCGAAATCAAGCATTTTACAGCAGGTTGGAGCAGCCTGTATCTCAGCACAGGAATAAGGTAGGGAAGAATTCTAAGGCTCATTTTGACTGCCTCCAGAAGTTAGATCAGATGGCAAATTGGATTTGGTGCTAGGTCTTTCCCTTTAGGTTTTACCCCAACAATGTTTTCATTAGTTTCGCTCACTCTCGAAATCAAGCATTTTACAGCAGGTTGGAGCAGCCTGTATCTCAGCACAGGAATAAGGTAGGGAAGAATTCAAATGCTCATTTTGACTGCCTCCAGAAGTTAGATCAGATGGCAAATTGGATTTGGTGCTAGGTCTTTCCCTTTAGGTTTTACCCCAACAATGTTTTCATTAGTTTCGCTCACTCTCGAAATCAAGCATTTTACAGCAGGTTGGAGCAGCCTGTATCTCAGCACAGGAATAAGGTAGGGAAGAATTCTAAGGCTCATTTTGACTGCCTCCAGAAGTTAGATCAGATGGCAAATTGGATTTGGTGCTAGGTCTTTCCCTTTAGGTTTTACCCCAACAATGTTTTCATTAGTTTCGCTCACTCTCGAAATCAAGCATTTTACAGCAGGTTGGAGCAGCCTGTATCTCAGCACAGGAATAAGGTAGGGAAGAATTCTAAGGATCATTTTGACTGCCTCCAGAAGTTAGATCAGATGGCAAATTGGATTTGGTGCTAGGTCTTTCCCTTTAGGTTTTACCCCAACAATGTTCTCATTAGTTTCGCTCACTCTCGAAATCAAGCATTTTACAGCAGGTTGGAGCAGCCTGTATCTCAGCACAGGAATAAGGTAGGGGAAGAATTCTAAGGATCATTTTGACTGCCTCCAGAAGTTAGATCAGATGGCAAATTGGATTTGGTGCTAGGTCTTTCCCTTTAGGTTTTACCCCAACAATGTTTTCATTAGTTTCGCTCACTCTCGAAATCAAGCATTTTACAGCAGGTTGGAGCAGCCTGTATCTCAGCACAGGAATAAGGTAGGGAAGAATTCTAAGGATCATTTTGACTGCCTCCAGAAGTTAGATCAGATGGCAAATTGGATTTGGTGCTAGGTCTTTCCCTTTAGGTTTTACCCCAACAATGTTTTCATTAGTTTCGCTCACTCTCGAAATCAAGCATTTTACAGCAGGTTGGAGCAGCCTGTATCTCAGCACAGGAATAAGGTAGGGAAGAATTCAAATGCTCATTTTGACTGCCTCCAGAAGTTAGATCAGATGGCAAATTGGATTTGGTGCTAGGTCTTTCCCTTTAGGTTTTACCCCAACAATGTTTTCATTAGTTTCGCTCACTCTCGAAATCAAGCATTTTACAGCAGGTTGGAGCAGCCTGTATCTCAGCACAGGAATAAGGTAGGGGAAGAATTCTAAGGCTCATTTTGACTGCCTCCAGAAGTTAGATCAGATGGCAAATTGGATTTGGTGCTAGGTCTTTCCCTTTAGGTTTTACCCCAACAATGTTTTCATTAGTTTCGCTCACTCTCGAAATCAAGCATTTTACAGCAGGTTGGAGCAGCCTGTATCTCAGCACAGGAATAAGGTAGGGAAGAATTCTAAGGCTCATTTTGACTGCCTCCAGAAGTTAGATCAGATGGCAAATTGGATTTGGTGCTAGGTCTTTCCCTTTAGGTTTTACCCCAACAATGTTTTCATTAGTTTCGCTCACTCTCGAAATCAAGCATTTTACAGCAGGTTGGAGCAGCCTGTATCTCAGCACAGGAATAAGGTAGGGAAGAATTCTAAGGCTCATTTTGACTGCCTCCAGAAGTTAGATCAGATGGCAAATTGGATTTGGTGCTAGGTCTTTCCCTTTAGGTTTTACCCCAACAATGTTTTCATTAGTTTCGCTCACTCTCGAAATCAAGCATTTTACAGCAGGTTGGAGCAGCCTGTATCTCAGCACAGGAATAAGGTAGGGAAGAATTCTAAGGATCATTTTGACTGCCTCCAGAAGTTAGATCAGATGGCAAATTGGATTTGGTGCTAGGTCTTTCCCTTTAGGTTTTACCCCAACAATGTTTTCATTAGTTTCGCTCACTCTCGAAATCAAGCATTTTACAGCAGGTTGGAGCAGCCTGTATCTCAGCACAGGAATAAGGTAGGGAAGAATTCTAAGGATCATTTTGACTGCCTCCAGAAGTTAGATCAGATGGCAAATTGGATTTGGTGCTAGGTCTTTCCCTTTAGGTTTTACCCCAACAATGTTTTCATTAGTTTCGCTCACTCTCAAAATCAAGCATTTTACAGCAGGTTGGAGCAGCCTGTATCTCAGCACAGGAATAAGGTAGGGAAGAATTCTAAGGATCATTTTGACTGCCTCCAGAAGTTAGATCAGATGGCAAATTGGATTTGGTGCTAGGTCTTTCCCTTTAGGTTTTACCCCAACAATGTTTTCATTAGTTTCGCTCACTCTCGAAATCAAGCATTTTACAGCAGGTTGGAGCAGCCTGTATCTCAGCACAGGAATAAGGTAGGGAAGAATTCTAAGGCTCATTTTGACTGCCTCCAGAAGTTAGATCAGATGGCAAATTGGATTTGGTGCTAGGTCTTTCCCTTTAGGTTTTACCCCAACAATGTTTTCATTAGTTTCGCTCACTCTCGAAATCAAGCATTTTACAGCAGGTTGGAGCAGCCTGTATCTCAGCACAGGAATAAGGTAGGGAAGAATTCTAAGGATCATTTTGACTGCCTCCAGAAGTTAGATCAGATGGCAAATTGGATTTGGTGCTAGGTCTTTCCCTTTAGGTTTTACCCCAACAATGTTTTCATTAGTTTCGCTCACTCTCGAAATCAAGCATTTTACAGCAGGTTGGAGCAGCCTGTATCTCAGCACAGGAATAAGGTAGGGAAGAATTCTAAGGCTCATTTTGACTGCCTCCAGAAGTTAGATCAGATGGCAAATTGGATTTGGTGCTAGGTCTTTCCCTTTAGGTTTTACCCCAACAATGTTTTCATTAGTTTCGCTCACTCTCGAAATCAAGCATTTTACAGCAGGTTGGAGCAGCCTGTATCTCAGCACAGGAATAAGGTAGGGAAGAATTCTAAGGATCATTTTGACTGCCTCCAGAAGTTAGATCAGATGGCAAATTGGATTTGGTGCTAGGTCTTTCCCTTTAGGTTTTACCCCAACAATGTTTTCATTAGTTTCGCTCACTCTCGAAATCAAGCATTTTACAGCAGGTTGGAGCAGCCTGTATCTCAGCACAGGAATAAGGTAGGGAAGAATTCTAAGGCTCATTTTGACTGCCTCCAGAAGTTAGATCAGATGGCAAATTGGATTTGGTGCTAGGTCTTTCCCTTTAGGTTTTACCCCAACAATGTTTTCATTAGTTTCGCTCACTCTCGAAATCAAGCATTTTACAGCAGGTTGGAGCAGCCTGTATCTCAGCACAGGAATAAGGTAGGGAAGAATTCTAAGGATCATTTTGACTGCCTCCAGAAGTTAGATCAGATGGCAAATTGGATTTGGTGCTAGGTCTTTCCCTTTAGGTTTTACCCCAACAATGTTTTCATTAGTTTCGCTCACTCTCGAAATCAAGCATTTTACAGCAGGTTGGAGCAGCCTGTATCTCAGCACAGGAATAAGGTAGGGGAGAATTCTAAGGCTCATTTTGACTGCCTCCAGAAGTTAGATCAGATGGCAAATTGGATTTGGTGCTAGGTCTTTCCCTTTAGGTTTTACCCCAACAATGTTTTCATTAGTTTCGCTCACTCTCGAAATCAAGCATTTTACAGCAGGTTGGAGCAGCCTGTATCTCAGCACAGGAATAAGGTAGGGAAGAATTCTAAGGCTCATTTTGACTGCCTCCAGAAGTTAGATCAGATGGCAAATTGGATTTGGTGCTAGGTCTTTCCCTTTAGGTTTTACCCCAACAATGTTTTCATTAGTTTCGCTCACTCTCGAAATCAAGCATTTTACAGCAGGTTGGAGCAGCCTGTATCTCAGCACAGGAATAAGGTAGGGAAGAATTCTAAGGCTCATTTTGACTGCCTCCAGAAGTTAGATCAGATGGCAAATTGGATTTGGTGCTAGGTCTTTCCCTTTAGGTTTTACCCCAACAATGTTTTCATTAGTTTCGCTCACTCTCGAAATCAAGCATTTTACAGCAGGTTGGAGCAGCCTGTATCTCAGCACAGGAATAAGGTAGGGAAGAATTCTAAGGCTCATTTTGACTGCCTCCAGAAGTTAGATCAGATGGCAAATTGGATTTGGTGCTAGGTCTTTCCCTTTAGGTTTTACCCCAACAATGTTTTCATTAGTTTCGCTCACTCTCGAAATCAAGCATTTTACAGCAGGTTGGAGCAGCCTGTATCTCAGCACAGGAATAAGGTAGGGAAGAATTCTAAGGATCATTTTGACTGCCTCCAGAAGTTAGATCAGATGGCAAATTGGATTTGGTGCTAGGTCTTTCCCTTTAGGTTTTACCCCAACAATGTTTTCATTAGTTTCGCTCACTCTCGAAATCAAGCATTTTACAGCAGGTTGGAGCAGCCTGTATCTCAGCACAGGAATAAGGTAGGGAAGAATTCTAAGGCTCATTTTGACTGCCTCCAGAAGTTAGATCAGATGGCAAATTGGATTTGGTGCTAGGTCTTTCCCTTTAGGTTTTACCCCAACAATGTTTTTCATTAGTTTCGCTCACTCTCGAAATCAAGCATTTTACAGCAGGTTGGAGCAGCCTGTATCTCAGCACAGGAATAAGGTAGGGAAGAATTCTAAGGCTCATT
>NW_027143920.1:0-45364 GCF_026170545.1 Melanerpes formicivorus
AGGTTTTACCCCAACAATGTTTTCATTAGTTTCGCTCACTCTCGAAATCAAGCATTTTACAGCAGGTTGGAGCAGCCTGTATCTCAGCACAGGAATAAGGTAGGGAAGAATTCTAAGGATCATTTTGACTGCCTCCAGAAGTTAGATCAGATGGCAAATTGGATTTGGTGCTAGGTCTTCCCCTTTAGGTTTTACCCCAACAATGTTTTCATTAGTTTCGCTCACTCTCGAAATCAAGCATTTTACAGCAGGTTGGAGCAGCCTGTATCTCAGCACAGGAATAAGGTATGGAAGAATTCTAAGGATCATTTTGACTGCCTCCAGAAGTTAGATCAGATGGCAAATTGGATTTGGTGCTAGGTCTTTCCCTTTAGGTTTTACCCCAACAATGTTTTCATTAGTTTCGCTCACTCTCGAAATCAAGCATTTTACAGCAGGTTGGAGCAGCCTGTATCTCAGCACAGGAATAAGGTAGGGAAGAATTCTAAGGATCATTTTGACTGCCTCCAGAAGTTAGATCAGATGGCAAATTGGATTTGGTGCTAGGTCTTTCCCTTTAGGTTTTACCCCAACAATGTTTTCATTAGTTTCGCTCACTCTCGAAATCAAGCATTTTACAGCAGGTTGGAGCAGCCTGTATCTCAGCACAGGAATAAGGTAGGGAAGAATTCTAAGGATCATTTTGACTGCCTCCAGAAGTTAGATCAGATGGCAAATTGGATTTGGTGCTAGGTCTTTCCCTTTAGGTTTTACCCCAACAATGTTTTCATTAGTTTCGCTCACTCTCGAAATCAAGCATTTTACAGCAGGTTGGAGCAGCCTGTATCTCAGCACAGGAATAAGGTAGGGAAGAATTCAAATACTCATTTTGACTGCCTCCAGAAGTTAGATCAGATGGCCAATGCAATTTGGTGCTAGGTCTTTCCCTTTAGGTTTTACCCCAACAATGTTTTCATTAGTTTCGCTCACTCTCGAAATCAAGCATTTTACAGCAGGTTGGAGCAGCCTGTATCTCAGCACAGGAATAAGGTAGGGAAGAATTCAAATACTCATTTTGACTGCCTCCAGAAGTTAGATCAGATGGCCAATGCAATTTGGTGCTAGGTCTTTCCCTTTAGGTTTTACCCCAACAATGTTTTCATTAGTTTCGCTCACTCTCGAAATCAAGCATTTTACAGCAGGTTGGAGCAGCCTGTATCTCAGCACAGGAATAAGGTAGGGAAGAATTCTAAGGATCATTTTGACTGCCTCCAGAAGTTAGATCAGATGGCAAATTGGATTTGGTGCTAGGTCTTTCCCTTTAGGTTTTACCCCAACAATGTTTTCATTAGTTTCGCTCACTCTCGAAATCAAGCATTTTACAGCAGGTTGGAGCAGCCTGTATCTCAGCACAGGAATAAGGTAGGGAAGAATTCTAAGGCTCATTTTGACTGCCTCCAGAAGTTAGATCAGATGGCAAATTGGATTTGGTGCTAGGTCTTTCCCTTTAGGTTTTACCCCAACAATGTTTTCATTAGTTTCGCTCACTCTCGAAATCAAGCATTTTACAGCAGGTTGGAGCAGCCTGTATCTCAGCACAGGAATAAGGTAGGGAAGAATTCTAAGGCTCATTTTGACTGCCTCCAGAAGTTAGATCAGATGGCAAATTGGATTTGGTGCTAGGTCTTTCCCTTTAGGTTTTACCCCAACAATGTTTTCATTAGTTTCGCTCACTCTCGAAATCAAGCATTTTACAGCAGGTTGGAGCAGCCTGTATCTCAGCACAGGAATAAGGTAGGGAAGAATTCTAAGGATCATTTTGACTGCCTCCAGAAGTTAGATTAGATGGCAAATTGGATTTGGTGCTAGGTCTTTCCCTTTAGGTTTTACCCCAACAATGTTTTCATTAGTTTCGCTCACTCTCGAAATCAAGCATTTTACAGCAGGTTGGAGCAGCCTGTATCTCAGCACAGGAATAAGGTAGGGAAGAATTCTAAGGCTCATTTTGACTGCCTCCAGAAGTTAGATCAGATGGCAAATTGGATTTGGTGCTAGGTCTTTCCCTTTAGGTTTTACCCCAACAATGTTTTCATTAGTTTCGCTCACTCTCGAAATCAAGCATTTTACAGCAGGTTGGAGCAGCCTGTATCTCAGCACAGGAATAAGGTAGGGAAGAATTCTAAGGATCATTTTGACTGCCTCCAGAAGTTAGATCAGATGGCAAATTGGATTTGGTGCTAGGTCTTTCCCTTTAGGTTTTACCCCAACAATGTTTTCATTAGTTTCGCTCACTCTCGAAATCAAGCATTTTACAGCAGGTTGGAGCAGCCTGTATCTCAGCACAGGAATAAGGTAGGGAAGAATTCTAAGGCTCATTTTGACTGCCTCCAGAAGTTAGATCAGATGGCAAATTGGATTTGGTGCTAGGTCTTTCCCTTTAGGTTTTACCCCAACAATGTTTTCATTAGTTTCGCTCACTCTCGAAATCAAGCATTTTACAGCAGGTTGGAGCAGCCTGTATCTCAGCACAGGAATAAGGTAGGGAAGAATTCTAAGGCTCATTTTGACTGCCTCCAGAAGTTAGATCAGATGGCAAATTGGATTTGGTGCTAGGTCTTTCCCTTTAGGTTTTACCCCAACAATGTTTTCATTAGTTTCGCTCACTCTCGAAATCAAGCATTTTACAGCAGGTTGGAGCAGCCTGTATCTCAGCACAGGAATAAGGTAGGGAAGAATTCTAAGGATCATTTTGACTGCCTCCAGAAGTTAGATCAGATGGCAAATTGGATTTGGTGCTAGGTCTTCCCCTTTAGGTTTTACCCCAACAATGTTTTCATTAGTTTCGCTCACTCTCGAAATCAAGCATTTTACAGCAGGTTGGAGCAGCCTGTATCTCAGCACAGGAATAAGGTAGGGAAGAATTCTAAGGATCATTTTGACTGCCTCCAGAAGTTAGATCAGATGGCAAATTGGATTTGGTGCTAGGTCTTTCCCTTTAGGTTTTACCCCAACAATGTTTTCATTAGTTTCGCTCACTCTCGAAATCAAGCATTTTACAGCAGGTTGGAGCAGCCTGTATCTCAGCACAGGAATAAGGTAGGGAAGAATTCTAAGGATCATTTTGACTGCCTCCAGAAGTTAGATCAGATGGCAAATTGGATTTGGTGCTAGGTCTTTCCCTTTAGGTTTTACCCCAACAATGTTTTCATTAGTTTCGCTCACTCTCGAAATCAAGCATTTTACAGCAGGTTGGAGCAGCCTGTATCTCAGCACAGGAATAAGGTAGGGAAGAATTCTAAGGATCATTTTGACTGCCTCCAGAAGTTAGATCAGATGGCAAATTGGATTTGGTGCTAGGTCTTTCCCTTTAGGTTTTACCCCAACAATGTTTTCATTAGTTTCGCTCACTCTCGAAATCAAGCATTTTACAGCAGGTTGGAGCAGCCTGTATCTCAGCACAGGAATAAGGTAGGGAAGAATTCAAATACTCATTTTGACTGCCTCCAGAAGTTAGATCAGATGGCCAATGCAATTTGGTGCTAGGTCTTTCCCTTTAGGTTTTACCCCAACAATGTTTTCATTAGTTTCGCTCACTCTCGAAATCAAGCATTTTACAGCAGGTTGGAGCAGCCTGTATCTCAGCACAGGAATAAGGTAGGGAAGGATTCAAATACTCATTTTGACTGCCTCCAGAAGTTAGATCAGATGGCCAATGCAATTTGGTGCTAGGTCTTTCCCTTTAGGTTTTACCCCAACAATGTTTTCATTAGTTTCGCTCACTCTCGAAATCAAGCATTTTACAGCAGGTTGGAGCAGCCTGTATCTCAGCACAGGAATAAGGTAGGGAAGAATTCTAAGGCTCATTTTGACTGCCTCCAGAAGTTAGATCAGATGGCAAATTGGATTTGGTGCTAGGTCTTTCCCTTTAGGTTTTACCCCAACAATGTTTTCATTAGTTTCGCTCACTCTCGAAATCAAGCATTTTACAGCAGGTTGGAGCAGCCTGTATCTCAGCACAGGAATAAGGTAGGGAAGAATTCTAAGGCTCATTTTGACTGCCTCCAGAAGTTAGATCAGATGGCAAATTGGATTTGGTGCTAGGTCTTTCCCTTTAGGTTTTACCCCAACAATGTTTTCATTAGTTTCGCTCACTCTCGAAATCAAGCATTTTACAGCAGGTTGGAGCAGCCTGTATCTCAGCACAGGAATAAGGTAGGGAAGAATTCTAAGGCTCATTTTGACTGCCTCCAGAAGTTAGATCAGATGGCAAATTGGATTTGGTGCTAGGTCTTTCCCTTTAGGTTTTACCCCAACAATGTTTTCATTAGTTTCGCTCACTCTCGAAATCAAGCATTTTACAGCAGGTTGGAGCAGCCTGTATCTCAGCACAGGAATAAGGTAGGGAAGAATTCTAAGGATCATTTTGACTGCCTCCAGAAGTTAGATTAGATGGCAAATTGGATTTGGTGCTAGGTCTTTCCCTTTAGGTTTTACCCCAACAATGTTTTCATTAGTTTCGCTCACTCTCGAAATCAAGCATTTTACAGCAGGTTGGAGCAGCCTGTATCTCAGCACAGGAATAAGGTAGGGAAGAATTCTAAGGCTCATTTTGACTGCCTCCAGAAGTTAGATCAGATGGCAAATTGGATTTGGTGCTAGGTCTTTCCCTTTAGGTTTTACCCCAACAATGTTTTCATTAGTTTCGCTCACTCTCGAAATCAAGCATTTTACAGCAGGTTGGAGCAGCCTGTATCTCAGCACAGGAATAAGGTAGGGAAGAATTCTAAGGATCATTTTGACTGCCTCCAGAAGTTAGATCAGATGGCAAATTGGATTTGGTGCTAGGTCTTTCCCTTTAGGTTTTACCCCAACAATGTTTTCATTAGTTTCGCTCACTCTCGAAATCAAGCATTTTACAGCAGGTTGGAGCAGCCTGTATCTCAGCACAGGAATAAGGTAGGGAAGAATTCTAAGGATCATTTTGACTGCCTCCAGAAGTTAGATCAGATGGCCAATGCAATTTGGTGCTAGGTCTTTCCCTTTAGGTTTTACCCCAACAATGTTTTCATTAGTTTCGCTCACTCTCGAAATCAAGCATTTTACAGCAGGTTGGAGCAGCCTGTATCTCAGCACAGGAATAAGGTAGGGAAGAATTCTAAGGATCATTTTGACTGCCTCCAGAAGTTAGATCAGATGGCAAATTGGATTTGGTGCTAGGTCTTTCCCTTTAGGTTTTACCCCAACAATGTTTTCATTAGTTTCGCTCGCTCTCGAAATCAAGCATTTTACAGCAGGTTGGAGCAGCCTGTATCTCAGCACAGGAATAAGGTAGGGAAGAATTCAAATACTCATTTTGACTGCCTCCAGAAGTTAGATCAGATGGCAAATTGGATTTGGTGCTAGGTCTTTCCCTTTAGGTTTTACCCCAACAATGTTTTCATTAGTTTCGCTCACTCTCGAAATCAAGCATTTTACAGCAGGTTGGAGCAGCCTGTATCTCAGCACAGGAATAAGGTAGGGAAGAATTCTAAGGCTCATTTTGACTGCCTCCAGAAGTTAGATCAGATGGCAAATTGGATTTGGTGCTAGGTCTTTCCCTTTAGGTTTTACCCCAACAATGTTTTCATTAGTTTCGCTCACTCTCGAAATCAAGCATTTTACAGCAGGTTGGAGCAGCCTGTATCTCAGCACAGGAATAAGGTAGGGAAGAATTCTAAGGCTCATTTTGACTGCCTCCAGAAGTTAGATCAGATGGCAAATTGGATTTGGTGCTAGGTCTTTCCCTTTAGGTTTTACCCCAACAATGTTTTCATTAGTTTCGCTCACTCTCGAAATCAAGCATTTTACAGCAGGTTGGAGCAGCCTGTATCTCAGCACAGGAATAAGGTAGGGAAGAATTCAAATACTCATTTTGACTGCCTCCAGAAGTTAGATCAGATGGCAAATTGAATTTGGTGCTAGGTCTTTCCCTTTAGGTTTTACCCCAACAATGTTTTCATTAGTTTCGCTCACTCTCGAAATCAAGCATTTTACAGCAGGTTGGAGCAGCCTGTATCTCAGCACAGGAATAAGGTAGGGAAGAATTCTAAGGATCATTTGGACTGCCTCCAGAAGTTAGATCAGATGGCAAATTGGATTTGGTGCTAGGTCTTTCCCTTTAGGTTTTACCCCAACAATGTTTTCATTAGTTTCGCTCACTCTCGAAATCAAGCATTTTACAGCAGGTTGGAGCAGCCTGTATCTCAGCACAGGAATAAGGTAGGGAAGAATTCTAAGGATCATTTTGACTGCCTCCAGAAGTTAGATCAGATGGCCAATGGAATTTGGTGCTAGGTCTTTCCCTTTAGGTTTTACCCCAACAATGTTTTCATTAGTTTCGCTCACTCTCGAAATCAAGCATTTTACAGCAGGTTGGAGCAGCCTGTATCTCAGCACAGGAATAAGGTAGGGAAGAATTCTAAGGATCATTTTGACTGCCTCCAGAAGTTAGATCAGATGGCAAATTGGATTTGGTGCTAGGTCTTTCCCTTTAGGTTTTACCCCAACAATGTTTTCATTAGTTTCGCTCACTCTCGAAATCAAGCATTTTACAGCAGGTTGGAGCAGCCTGTATCTCAGCACAGGAATAAGGTAGGGAAGAATTCTAAGGATCATTTTGACTGCCTCCAGAAGTTAGATCAGATGGCAAATTGGATTTGGTGCTAGGCCTTTCCCTTTAGGTTTTACCCCAACAATGTTTTCATTAGTTTCGCTCACTCTCGAAATCAAGCATTTTACAGCAGGTTGGAGCAGCCTGTATCTCAGCACAGGAATAAGGTAGGGAAGAATTCTAATACTCATTTTGACTGCCTCCAGAAGTTAGATCAGATGGCAAATTGGATTTGGTGCTAGGTCTTTCCCTTTAGGTTTTACCCCAACAATGTTTTCATTAGTTTCGCTCACTCTCGAAATCCAGCATTTTACAGCAGGTTGGAGCAGCCTGTATCTCAGCACAGGAATAAGGTAGGGAAGAATTCTAATACTCATTTTGACTGCCTCCAGAAGTTAGATCAGATGGCAAATTGGATTTGGTGCTAGGTCTTTCCCTTTAGGTTTTACCCCAACAATGTTTTCATTAGTTTCGCTCACTCTCGAAATCAAGCATTTTACAGCAGGTTGGAGCAGCCTGTATCTCAGCACAGGAATAAGGTAGGGAAGAATTCTAAGGATCACTTTGACTGCCTCCAGAAGTTAGATCAGATGGCCAATGGAATTTGGTGCTAGGTCTTTCCCTTTAGGTTTTACCCCAACAATGTTTTCATTAGTTTCGCTCACTCTTGAAATCAAGCATTTTACAGCAGGTTGGAGCAGCCTGTATCTCAGCACAGGAATAAGGTAGGGAAGAATTCTAAGGATCATTTTGACTGCCTCCAGAAGTTAGATCAGATGGCAAATTGAATTTGGTGCTAGGTCTTTCCCTTTAGGTTTTACCCCAACAATGTTTTCATTAGTTTCGCTCACTCTCGAAATCAAGCATTTTACAGCAGGTTGGAGCAGCCTGTATCTCAGCACAGGAATAAGGTAGGGAAGAATTCTAAGGATCATTTTTACTGCCTCCAGAAGTTAGATCAGATGGCAAATTGGATTTGGTGCTAGGTCTTTCCCTTTAGGTTTTACCCCAACAATGTTTTCATTAGTTTCGCTCACTCTCGAAATCAAGCATTTTACAGCAGGTTGGAGCAGCCTGTATCTCAGCACAGGAATAAGGTAGAGAAGAATTCTAAGGATCATTTTGACTGCCTCCAGAAGTTAGATCAGATGGCCAATGGAATTTGGTGCTAGGTCTTTCCCTTTAGGTTTTACCCCAACAATGTTTTCATTAGTTTCGCTCACTCTCGAAATCAAGCATTTTACAGCAGGTTGGAGCAGCCTGTATCTCAGCACAGGAATAAGGTAGGGAAGAATTCTAAGGATCATTTGGACTGCCTCCAGAAGTTAGATCAGATGGCAAATTGGATTTGGTGCTAGGTCTTTCCCTTTAGGTTTTACCCCAACAATGTTTTCATTAGTTTCGCTCACTCTCGAAATCAAGCATTTTACAGCAGGTTGGAGCAGCCTGTATCTCAGCACAGGAATAAGGTAGGGAAGAATTCTAAGGATCACTTTGACTGCCTCCAGAAGTTAGATCAGATGGCCAATGGAATTTGGTGCTAGGTCTTTCCCTTTAGGTTTTACCCCAACAATGTTTTCATTAGTTTCGCTCACTCTTGAAATCAAGCATTTTACAGCAGGTTGGAGCAGCCTGTATCTCAGCACAGGAATAAGGTAGGGAAGAATTCTAAGGATCATTTTTACTGCCTCCAGAAGTTAGATCAGATGGCAAATTGGATTTGGTGCTAGGTCTTTCCCTTTAGGTTTTACCCCAACAATGTTTTCATTAGTTTCGCTCACTCTCGAAATCAAGCATTTTACAGCAGGTTGGAGCAGCCTGTATCTCAGCACAGGAATAAGGTAGGGAAGAATTCTAAGGATCATTTTTACTGCCTCCAGAAGTTAGATCAGATGGCAAATTGGATTTGGTGCTAGGTCTTTCCCTTTAGGTTTTACCCCAACAATGTTTTCATTAGTTTCACTCACTCTCGAAATCAAGCATTTTACAGCAGGTTGGAGCAGCCTGTATCTCAGCACAGGAATAAGGTAGGGAAGAATTCTAAGGATCATTTGGACTGCCTCCAGAAGTTAGATCAGATGGCAAATTGGATTTGGTGCTAGGTCTTTCCCTTTAGGTTTTACCCCAACAATGTTTTCATTAGCTTCGCTCACTCTCGAAATCAAGCATTTTACAGCAGGTTGGAGCAGCCTGTATCTCAGCACAGGAATAAGGTAGGGAAGAATTCTAAGGCTCATTTTGACTGCCTCCAGAAGTTAGATCAGATGGCAAATTGGATTTGGTGCTAGGTCTTTCCCTTTAGGTTTTACCCCAACAATGTTTTCATTAGTTTCGCTCACTCTCGAAATCAAGCATTTTACAGCAGGTTGGAGCAGCCTGTATCTCAGCACAGGAATAAGGTAGGGAAGAATTCTAAGGATCATTTTGACTGCCTCCAGAAGTTAGATCAGATGGCAAATTGGATTTGGTGCTAGGTCTTTCCCTTTAGGTTTTACCCCAACAATGTTTTCATTAGTTTCGCTCACTCTCGAAATCAAGCATTTTACAGCAGGTTGGAGCAGCCTGTATCTCAGCACAGGAATAAGGTAGGGAAGAATTCTAAGGATCATTTTGACTGCCTCCAGAAGTTAGATCAGATGGCAAATTGGATTTGGTGCTAGGTCTTTCCCTTTAGGTTTTACCCCAACAATGTTTTCATTAGTTTCGCTCACTCTCGAAATCAAGCATTTTACAGCAGGTTGGAGCAGCCTGTATCTCAGCACAGGAATAAGGTAGGGAAGAATTCTAAGGATCATTTGGACTGCCTCCAGAAGTTAGATCAGATGGCAAATTGGATTTGGTGCTAGGTCTTTCCCTTTAGGTTTTACCCCAACAATGTTTTCATTAGTTTCGCTCACTCTCGAAATCAAGCATTTTACAGCAGGTTGGAGCAGCCTGTATCTCAGCACAGGAATAAGGTAGGGAAGAATTCAAATGCTCATTTTGACTGCCTCCAGAAGTTAGATCAGATGGCAAATTGGATTTGGTGCTAGGTCTTTCCCTTTAGGTTTTACCCCAACAATGTTTTCATTAGTTTCGCTCACTCTCGAAATCAAGCATTTTACAGCAGGTTGGAGCAGCCTGTATCTCAGCACAGGAATAAGGTAGGGAAGAATTCTAAGGATCATTTTGACTGCCTCCAGAAGTTAGATCAGATGGCAAATTGGATTTGGTGCTAGGTCTTTCCCTTTAGGTTTTACCCCAACAATGTTTTCATTAGTTTCGCTCACTCTTGAAATCAAGCATTTTACAGCAGGTTGGAGCAGCCTGTATCTCAGCACAGGAATAAGGTAGGGAAGAATTCTAAGGATCATTTTGACTGCCTCCAGAAGTTAGATCAGATGGCAAATTGGATTTGGTGCTAGGCCTTTCCCTTTAGGTTTTACCCCAACAATGTTTTCATTAGTTTCGCTCACTCTCGAAATCAAGCATTTTACAGCAGGTTGGAGCAGCCTGTATCTCAGCACAGGAATAAGGTAGGGAAGAATTCTAAGGCTCATTTTGACTGCCTCCAGAAGTTAGATCAGATGGCAAATTGGATTTGGTGCTAGGTCTTTCCCTTTAGGTTTTACCCCAACAATGTTTTCATTAGTTTCGCTCACTCTCGAAATCAAGCATTTTACAGCAGGTTGGAGCAGCCTGTATCTCAGCACAGGAATAAGGTAGGGAAGAATTCTAAGGATCATTTGGACTGCCTCCAGAAGTTAGATCAGATGGCAAATTGGATTTGGTGCTAGGTCTTTCCCTTTAGGTTTTACCCCAACAATGTTTTCATTAGCTTCGCTCACTCTCGAAATCAAGCATTTTACAGCAGGTTGGAGCAGCCTGTATCTCAGCACAGGAATAAGGTAGGGAAGAATTCTAAGGCTCATTTTGACTGCCTCCAGAAGTTAGATCAGATGGCAAATTGGATTTGGTGCTAGGTCTTTCCCTTTAGGTTTTACCCCAACAATGTTTTCATTAGTTTCGCTCACTCTCGAAATCAAGCATTTTACAGCAGGTTGGAGCAGCCTGTATCTCAGCACAGGAATAAGGTAGGGAAGAATTCTAAGGATCATTTTGACTGCCTCCAGAAGTTAGATCAGATGGCAAATTGGATTTGGTGCTAGGTCTTTCCCTTTAGGTTTTACCCCAACAATGTTTTCATTAGTTTCGCTCACTCTCGAAATCAAGCATTTTACAGCAGGTTGGAGCAGCCTGTATCTCAGCACAGGAATAAGGTAGGGAAGAATTCAAATACTCATTTTGACTGCCTCCAGAAGTTAGATCAGATGGCCAATGGAATTTGGTGCTAGGTCTTTCCCTTTAGGTTTTACCCCAACAATGTTTTCATTAGTTTCGCTCACTCTCGAAATCAAGCATTTTACAGCAGGTTGGAGCAGCCTGTATCTCAGCACAGGAATAAGGTAGGGAAGAATTCTAAGGCTCATTTTGACTGCCTCCAGAAGTTAGATCAGATGGCAAATTGGATTTGGTGCTAGGTCTTTCCCTTTAGGTTTTACCCCAACAATGTTTTCATTAGTTTCGCTCACTCTCGAAATCAAGCATTTTACAGCAGGTTGGAGCAGCCTGTATCTCAGCACAGGAATAAGGTAGGGAAGAATTCAAATACTCATTTTGACTGCCTCCAGAAGTTAGATCAGATGGCCAATGGAATTTGGTGCTAGGTCTTTCCCTTTAGGTGTTACCCCAACAATGTTTTCATTAGTTTCGCTCACTCTCGAAATCAAGCATTTTACAGCAGGTTGGAGCAGCCTGTATCTCAGCACAGGAATAAGGTAGGGAAGAATTCTAAGGATCATTTGGACTGCCTCCAGAAGTTAGATCAGATGGCAAATTGGATTTGGTGCTAGGTCTTTCCCTTTAGGTTTTACCCCAACAATGTTTTCATTAGTTTCGCTCACTCTCGAAATCAAGCATTTTACAGCAGGTTGGAGCAGCCTGTATCTCAGCACAGGAATAAGGTAGGGAAGAATTCTAAGGATCACTTTGACTGCCTCCAGAAGTTAGATCAGATGGCAAATTGGATTTGGTGCTAGGTCTTTCCCTTTAGGTTTTACCCCAACAATGTTTTCATTAGTTTCGCTCACTCTCGAAATCAAGCATTTTACAGCAGGTTGGAGCAGCCTGTATCTCAGCACAGGAATAAGGTAGGGAAGAATTCAAATACTCATTTTGACTGCCTCCAGAAGTTAGATCAGATGGCAAATTGGATTTGGTGCTAGGTCTTTCCCTTTAGGTTTTACCCCAACAATGTTTTCATTAGTTTCGCTCACTCTCGAAATCAAGCATTTTACAGCAGGTTGGAGCAGCCTGTATCTCAGCACAGGAATAAGGTAGGGAAGAATTCTAAGGATCATTTTGACTGCCTCCAGAAGTTAGATCAGATGGCCAATGGAATTTGGTGCTTGGTCTTTCCCTTTAGGTTTTACCCCAACAATGTTTTCATTAGTTTCGCTCACTCTCGAAATCAAGCATTTTACAGCAGGTTGGAGCAGCCTGTATCTCAGCACAGGAATAAGGTAGGGAAGAATTCTAAGGATCATTTTGACTGCCTCCAGAAGTTAGATCAGATGGCAAATTGGATTTGGTGCTAGGTCTTTCCCTTTAGGTTTTACCCCAACAATGTTTTCATTAGTTTCGCTCACTCTCGAAATCAAGCATTTTACAGCAGGTTGGAGCAGCCTGTATCTCAGCACAGGAATAAGGTAGGGAAGAATTCTAAGGATCATTTTGACTGCCTCCAGAAGTTAGATCAGATGGCAAATTGGATTTGGTGCTAGGCCTTTCCCTTTAGGTTTTAGCCCAACAATGTTTTCATTAGTTTCGCTCACTCTCGAAATCAAGCATTTTACAGCAGGTTGGAGCAGCCTGTATCTCAGCACAGGAATAAGGTAGGGAAGAATTCTAAGGATCATTTTGACTGCCTCCAGAAGTTAGATCAGATGGCCAATGGGATTTGGTGCTAGGCCTTTCCCTTTAGGTTTTGCCCCAACAATGTTTTCATTAGTTTCGCTCACTCTTGAAATCAAGCATTTTACAGCAGGTTGGAGCAGCCTGTATCTCAGCACAGGAATAAGGTAGGGAAGAATTCAAATACTCATTTTGACTGCCTCCAGAAGTTAGATCAGATGGCCAATGGAATTTGGTGCTAGGTCTTTCCCTTTAGGTTTTACCCCAACAATGTTTTCATTAGTTTCGCTCACTCTCGAAATCAAGCATTTTACAGCAGGTTGGAGCAGCCTGTATCTCAGCACAGGAATAAGGTAGGGAAGAATTCTAAGGCTCATTTTGACTGCCTCCAGAAGTTAGATCAGATGGCAAATTGGATTTGGTGCTAGGTCTTTCCCTTTAGGTTTTACCCCAACAATGTTTTCATTAGTTTCGCTCACTCTCGAAATCAAGCATTTTACAGCAGGTTGGAGCAGCCTGTATCTCAGCACAGGAATAAGGTAGGGAAGAATTCAAATACTCATTTTGACTGCCTCCAGAAGTTAGATCAGATGGCCAATGGAATTTGGTGCTAGGTCTTTCCCTTTAGGTGTTACCCCAACAATGTTTTCATTAGTTTCGCTCACTCTCGAAATCAAGCATTTTACAGCAGGTTGGAGCAGCCTGTATCTCAGCACAGGAATAAGGTAGGGAAGAATTCTAATACTCATTTTGACTGCCTCCAGAAGTTAGATCAGATGGCAAATTGGATTTGGTGCTAGGTCTTTCCCTTTAGGTTTTACCCCAACAATGTTTTCATTAGTTTCGCTCACTCTCGAAATCAAGCATTTTACAGCAGGTTGGAGCAGCCTGTATCTCAGCACAGGAATAAGGTAGGGAAGAATTCTAAGGATCACTTTGACTGCCTCCAGAAGTTAGATCAGATGGCCAATGGAATTTGGTGCTAGGTCTTTCCCTTTAGGTTTTACCCCAACAATGTTTTCATTAGTTTCGCTCACTCTTGAAATCAAGCATTTTACAGCAGGTTGGAGCAGCCTGTATCTCAGCACAGGAATAAGGTAGGGAAGAATTCTAAGGATCATTTTGACTGCCTCCAGAAGTTAGATCAGATGGCAAATTGGATTTGGTGCTAGGTCTTTCCCTTTAGGTTTTACCCCAACAATGTTTTCATTAGTTTCGCTCACTCTCGAAATCAAGCATTTTACAGCAGGTTGGAGCAGCCTGTATCTCAGCACAGGAATAAGGTAGGGAAGAATTCAAATACTCATTTTGACTGCCTCCAGAAGTTAGATCAGATGGCAAATTGGATTTGGTGCTAGGTCTTTCCCTTTAGGTTTTACCCCAACAATGTTTTCATTAGTTTCGCTCACTCTCGAAATCAAGCATTTTACAGCAGGTTGGAGCAGCCTGTATCTCAGCACAGGAATAAGGTAGGGAAGAATTCTAAGGATCATTTTGACTGCCTCCAGAAGTTAGATCAGATGGCAAATTGGATTTGGTGCTAGGTCTTTCCCTTTAGGTTTTACCCCAACAATGTTTTCATTAGTTTCGCTCACTCTCGAAATCAAGCATTTTACAGCAGGTTGGAGCAGCCTGTATCTCAGCACAGGAATAAGGTAGGGAAGAATTCTAAGGATCATTTTGACTGCCTCCAGAAGTTAGATCAGATGGCAAATTGGATTTGGTGCTAGGTCTTTCCCTTTAGGTTTTACCCCAACAATGTTTTCATTAGTTTCGCTCACTCTCGAAATCAAGCATTTTACAGCAGGTTGGAGCAGCCTGTATCTCAGCACAGGAATAAGGTAGGGAAGAATTCTAAGGATCATTTTGACTGCCTCCAGAAGTTAGATCAGATGGCAAATTGGATTTGGTGCTAGGCCTTTCCCTTTAGGTTTTACCCCAACAATGTTTTCATTAGTTTCGCTCACTCTCGAAATCAAGCATTTTACAGCAGGTTGGAGCAGCCTGTATCTCAGCACAGGAATAAGGTAGGGAAGAATTCTAAGGCTCATTTTGACTGCCTCCAGAAGTTAGATCAGATGGCAAATTGGATTTGGTGCTAGGCCTTTCCCTTTAGGTTTTACCCCAACAATGTTTTCATTAGTTTCGCTCACTCTCGAAATCAAGCATTTTACAGCAGGTTGGAGCAGCCTGTATCTCAGCACAGGAATAAGGTAGGGAAGAATTCAAATACTCATTTTGACTGCCTCCAGAAGTTAGATCAGATGGCCAATGGAATTTGGTGCTAGGTCTTTCCCTTTAGGTTTTACCCCAACAATGTTTTCATTAGTTTCGCTCACTCTCGAAATCAAGCATTTTACAGCAGGTTGGAGCAGCCTGTATCTCAGCACAGGAATAAGGTAGGGAAGAATTCTAAGGATCATTTTGACTGCCTCCAGAAGTTAGATCAGATGGCAAATTGGATTTGGTGCTAGGTCTTTCCCTTTAGGTTTTACCCCAACAATGTTTTCATTAGTTTCGCTCACTCTCGAAATCAAGCATTTTACAGCAGGTTGGAGCAGCCTGTATCTCAGCACAGGAATAAGGTAGGGAAGAATTCAAATACTCATTTTGACTGCCTCCAGAAGTTAGATCAGATGGCAAATTGGATTTGGTGCTAGGTCTTTCCCTTTAGGTTTTACCCCAACAATGTTTTCATTAGTTTCGCTCACTCTCGAAATCAAGCATTTTACAGCAGGTTGGAGCAGCCTGTATCTCAGCACAGGAATAAGGTAGGGAAGAATTCTAAGGATCATTTGGACTGCCTCCAGAAGTTAGATCAGATGGCAAATTGGATTTGGTGCTAGGTCTTTCCCTTTAGGTTTTACCCCAACAATGTTTTCATTAGCTTCGCTCACTCTCGAAATCAAGCATTTTACAGCAGGTTGGAGCAGCCTGTATCTCAGCACAGGAATAAGGTAGGGAAGAATTCTAAGGCTCATTTTGACTGCCTCCAGAAGTTAGATCAGATGGCAAATTGGATTTGGTGCTAGGTCTTTCCCTTTAGGTTTTACCCCAACAATGTTTTCATTAGTTTCGCTCACTCTCGAAATCAAGCATTTTACAGCAGGTTGGAGCAGCCTGTATCTCAGCACAGGAATAAGGTAGGGAAGAATTCTAAGGATCATTTTGACTGCCTCCAGAAGTTAGATCAGATGGCAAATTGGATTTGGTGCTAGGTCTTTCCCTTTAGGTTTTACCCCAACAATGTTTTCATTAGTTTCGCTCACTCTCGAAATCAAGCATTTTACAGCAGGTTGGAGCAGCCTGTATCTCAGCACAGGAATAAGGTAGGGAAGAATTCAAATACTCATTTTGACTGCCTCCAGAAGTTAGATCAGATGGCCAATGGAATTTGGTGCTAGGTCTTTCCCTTTAGGTTTTACCCCAACAATGTTTTCATTAGTTTCGCTCACTCTCGAAATCAAGCATTTTACAGCAGGTTGGAGCAGCCTGTATCTCAGCACAGGAATAAGGTAGGGAAGAATTCTAAGGATCATTTTGACTGCCTCCAGAAGTTAGATCAGATGGCAAATTGGATTTGGTGCTAGGTCTTTCCCTTTAGGTTTTACCCCAACAATGTTTTCATTAGTTTCGCTCACTCTCGAAATCAAGCATTTTACAGCAGGTTGGAGCAGCCTGTATCTCAGCACAGGAATAAGGTAGGGAAGAATTCTAAGGATCATTTTGACTGCCTCCAGAAGTTAGATCAGATGGCCAATGGAATTTGGTGCTAGGTCTTTCCCTTTAGGTTTTACCCCAACAATGTTTTCATTAGTTTCGCTCACTCTCGAAATCAAGCATTTTACAGCAGGTTGGAGCAGCCTGTATCTCAGCACAGGAATAAGGTAGGGAAGAATTCTAAGGATCATTTTGACTGCCTCCAGAAGTTAGATCAGATGGCAAATTGGATTTGGTGCTAGGTCTTTCCCTTTAGGTTTTACCCCAACAATGTTTTCATTAGTTTCGCTCACTCTCGAAATCAAGCATTTTACAGCAGGTTGGAGCAGCCTGTATCTCAGCACAGGAATAAGGTAGGGAAGAATTCAAATGCTCATTTTGACTGCCTCCAGAAGTTAGATCAGATGGCAAATTGGATTTGGTGCTAGGTCTTTCCCTTTAGGTTTTACCCCAACAATGTTTTCATTAGTTTCGCTCACTCTCGAAATCAAGCATTTTACAGCAGGTTGGAGCAGCCTGTATCTCAGCACAGGAATAAGGTAGGGAAGAATTCTAAGGCTCATTTTGACTGCCTCCAGAAGTTAGATCAGATGGCAAATTGGATTTGGTGCTAGGTCTTTCCCTTTAGGTTTTACCCCAACAATGTTTTCATTAGTTTCGCTCACTCTCGAAATCAAGCATTTTACAGCAGGTTGGAGCAGCCTGTATCTCAGCACAGGAATAAGGTAGGGAAGAATTCTAAGGATCATTTTGACTGCCTCCAGAAGTTAGATCAGATGGCAAATTGGATTTGGTGCTAGGTCTTTCCCTTTAGGTTTTACCCCAACAATGTTTTCATTAGTTTCGCTCACTCTCGAAATCAAGCATTTTACAGCAGGTTGGAGCAGCCTGTATCTCAGCACAGGAATAAGGTAGGGAAGAATTCTAATGATCATTTTGACTGCCTCCAGAAGTTAGATCAGATGGCCAATGGAATTTGGTGCTAGGTCTTTCCCTTTAGGTTTTACCCCAACAATGTTTTCATTAGTTTCGCTCACTCTCGAAATCAAGCATTTTACAGCAGGTTGGAGCAGCCTGTATCTCAGCACAGGAATAAGGTAGGGAAGAATTCAAATACTCATTTGGACTGCCTCCAGAAGTTAGATCAGATGGCCAATGGAATTTGGTGCTAGGTCTTTCCCTTTAGGTTTTACCCCAACAATGTTTTCATTAGTTTCGCTCACTCTCGAAATCAAGCATTTTACAGCAGGTTGGAGCAGCCTGTATCTCAGCACAGGAATAAGGTAGGGAAGAATTCTAAGGATCATTTTGACTGCCTCCAGAAGTTAGATCAGATGGCCAATGGAATTTGGTGCTAGGTCTTTCCCTTTAGGTGTTACCCCAACAATGTTTTCATTAGTTTCGCTCACTCTCGAAATCAAGCATTTTACAGCAGGTTGGAGCAGCCTGTATCTCAGCACAGGAATAAGGTAGGGAAGAATTCTAATACTCATTTTGACTGCCTCCAGAAGTTAGATCAGATGGCAAATTGGATTTGGTGCTAGGTCTTTCCCTTTAGGTTTTACCCCAACAATGTTTTCATTAGTTTCGCTCACTCTCGAAATCAAGCATTTTACAGCAGGTTGGAGCAGCCTGTATCTCAGCACAGGAATAAGGTAGGGAAGAATTCTAAGGATCATTTTGACTGCCTCCAGAAGTTAGATCAGATGGCCAATGGAATTTGGTGCTAGGTCTTTCCCTTTAGGTTTTACCCCAACAATGTTTTCATTAGTTTCGCTCACTCTCGAAATCAAGCATTTTACAGCAGGTTGGAGCAGCCTGTATCTCAGCACAGGAATAAGGTAGGGAAGAATTCTAAGGATCATTTTGACTGCCTCCAGAAGTTAGATCAGATGGCAAATTGGATTTGGTGCTAGGTCTTTCCCTTTAGGTTTTACCCCAACAATGTTTTCATTAGTTTCGCTCACTCTCGAAATCAAGCATTTTACAGCAGGTTGGAGCAGCCTGTATCTCAGCACAGGAATAAGGTAGGGAAGAATTCTAAGGCTCATTTTGACTGCCTCCAGAAGTTAGATCAGATGGCAAATTGGATTTGGTGCTAGGCCTTTCCCTTTAGGTTTTACCCCAACAATGTTTTCATTAGTTTCGCTCACTCTCGAAATCAAGCATTTTACAGCAGGTTGGAGCAGCCTGTATCTCAGCACAGGAATAAGGTAGGGAAGAATTCTAAGGATCATTTTGACTGCCTCCAGAAGTTAGATCAGATGGCCAATGGAATTTGGTGCTAGGTCTTTCCCTTTAGGTTTTACCCCAACAATGTTTTCATTAGTTTCGCTCACTCTCGAAATCAAGCATTTTACAGCAGGTTGGAGCAGCCTGTATCTCAGCACAGGAATAAGGTAGGGAAGAATTCTAAGGATCATTTTGACTGCCTCCAGAAGTTAGATCAGATGGCAAATTGGATTTGGTGCTAGGTCTTTCCCTTTAGGTTTTACCCCAACAATGTTTTCATTAGTTTCGCTCACTCTCGAAATCAAGCATTTTACAGCAGGTTGGAGCAGCCTGTATCTCAGCACAGGAATAAGGTAGGGAAGAATTCTAAGGATCATTTTGACTGCCTCCAGAAGTTAGATCAGATGGCAAATTGGATTTGGTGCTAGGTCTTTCCCTTTAGGTGTTACCCCAACAATGTTTTCATTAGTTTCGCTCACTCTCGAAATCAAGCATTTTACAGCAGGTTGGAGCAGCCTGTATCTCAGCACAGGAATAAGGTAGGGAAGAATTCAAATACTCATTTTGACTGCCTCCAGAAGTTAGATCAGATGGCCAATGGAATTTGGTGCTAGGTCTTTCCCTTTAGGTTTTACCCCAACAATGTTTTCATTAGTTTCGCTCACTCTCGAAATCAAGCATTTTACAGCAGGTTGGAGCAGCCTGTATCTCAGCACAGGAATAAGGTAGGGAAGAATTCTAAGGATCATTTTGACTGCCTCCAGAAGTTAGATCAGATGGCAAATTGGATTTGGTGCTAGGTCTTTCCCTTTAGGTTTTACCCCAACAATGTTTTCATTAGTTTCGCTCACTCTCGAAATCAAGCGTTTTACAGCAGGTTGGAGCAGCCTGTATCTCAGCACAGGAATAAGGTAGGGAAGAATTCAAATACTCATTTGGACTGCCTCCAGAAGTTAGATCAGATGGCCAATGGAATTTGGTGCTAGGTCTTTCCCTTTAGGTTTTACCCCAACAATGTTTTCATTAGTTTCGCTCACTCTCGAAATCAAGCATTTTACAGCAGGTTGGAGCAGCCTGTATCTCAGCACAGGAATAAGGTAGGGAAGAATTCTAAGGATCATTTTGACTGCCTCCAGAAGTTAGATCAGATGGCAAATTGGATTTGGTGCTAGGTCTTTCCCTTTAGGTTTTACCCCAACAATGTTTTCATTAGTTTCGCTCACTCTCGAAATCAAGCATTTTACAGCAGGTTGGAGCAGCCTGTATCTCAGCACAGGAATAAGGTAGGGAAGAATTCTAAGGATCATTTTGACTGCCTCCAGAAGTTAGATCAGATGGCAAATTGGATTTGGTGCTAGGTCTTTCCCTTTAGGTTTTACCCCAACAATGTTTTCATTAGTTTCGCTCACTCTCGAAATCAAGCATTTTACAGCAGGTTGGAGCAGCCTGTATCTCAGCACAGGAATAAGGTAGGGAAGAATTCTAAGGCTCATTTTGACTGCCTCCAGAAGTTAGATCAGATGGCAAATTGGATTTGGTGCTAGGCCTTTCCCTTTAGGTTTTACCCCAACAATGTTTTCATTAGTTTCGCTCACTCTCGAAATCAAGCATTTTACAGCAGGTTGGAGCAGCCTGTATCTCAGCACAGGAATAAGGTAGGGAAGAATTCAAATACTCATTTGGACTGCCTCCAGAAGTTAGATCAGATGGCCAATGGAATTTGGTGCTAGGTCTTTCCCTTTAGGTTTTACCCCAACAATGTTTTCATTAGTTTCGCTCACTCTCGAAATCAAGCATTTTACAGCAGGTTGGAGCAGCCTGTATCTCAGCACAGGAATAAGGTAGGGAAGAATTCTAAGGATCATTTTGACTGCCTCCAGAAGTTAGATCAGATGGCAAATTGGATTTGGTGCTAGGTCTTTCCCTTTAGGTTTTACCCCAACAATGTTTTCATTAGTTTCGCTCACTCTCGAAATCAAGCATTTTACAGCAGGTTGGAGCAGCCTGTATCTCAGCACAGGAATAAGGTAGGGAAGAATTCTAATACTCATTTTGACTGCCTCCAGAAGTTAGATCAGATGGCAAATTGGATTTGGTGCTAGGTCTTTCCCTTTAGGTTTTACCCCAACAATGTTTTCATTAGTTTCGCTCACTCTCGAAATCAAGCATTTTACAGCAGGTTGGAGCAGCCTGTATCTCAGCACAGGAATAAGGTAGGGAAGAATTCTAAGGATCATTTTGACTGCCTCCAGAAGTTAGATCAGATGGCCAATGGAATTTGGTGCTAGGTCTTTCCCTTTAGGTTTTACCCCAACAATGTTTTCATTAGTTTCGCTCACTCTCGAAATCAAGCATTTTACAGCAGGTTGGAGCAGCCTGTATCTCAGCACAGGAATAAGGTAGGGAAGAATTCTAAGGATCATTTTGACTGCCTCCAGAAGTTAGATCAGATGGCAAATTGGATTTGGTGCTAGGTCTTTCCCTTTAGGTTTTACCCCAACAATGTTTTCATTAGTTTCGCTCACTCTCGAAATCAAGCATTTTACAGCAGGTTGGAGCAGCCTGTATCTCAGCACAGGAATAAGGTAGGGAAGAATTCTAAGGCTCATTTTGACTGCCTCCAGAAGTTAGATCAGATGGCAAATTGGATTTGGTGCTAGGCCTTTCCCTTTAGGTTTTACCCCAACAATGTTTTCATTAGTTTCGCTCACTCTCGAAATCAAGCATTTTACAGCAGGTTGGAGCAGCCTGTATCTCAGCACAGGAATAAGGTAGGGAAGAATTCTAAGGATCATTTTGACTGCCTCCAGAAGTTAGATCAGATGGCAAATGGAATTTGGTGCTAGGTCTTTCCCTTTAGGTTTTACCCCAACAATGTTTTCATTAGTTTCGCTCACTCTCGAAATCAAGCATTTTACAGCAGGTTGGAGCAGCCTGTATCTCAGCACAGGAATAAGGTAGGGAAGAATTCTAAGGATCATTTTGACTGCCTCCAGAAGTTAGATCAGATGGCAAATTGGATTTGGTGCTAGGTCTTTCCCTTTAGGTTTTACCCCAACAATGTTTTCATTAGTTTCGCTCACTCTCGAAATCAAGCATTTTACAGCAGGTTGGAGCAGCCTGTATCTCAGCACAGGAATAAGGTAGGGAAGAATTCTAAGGATCATTTTGACTGCCTCCAGAAGTTAGATCAGATGGCAAATTGGATTTGGTGCTAGGTCTTTCCCTTTAGGTGTTACCCCAACAATGTTTTCATTAGTTTCGCTCACTCTCGAAATCAAGCATTTTACAGCAGGTTGGAGCAGCCTGTATCTCAGCACAGGAATAAGGTAGGGAAGAATTCAAATACTCATTTTGACTGCCTCCAGAAGTTAGATCAGATGGCCAATGGAATTTGGTGCTAGGTCTTTCCCTTTAGGTTTTACCCCAACAACGTTTTCATTAGTTTCGCTCACTCTCGAAATCAAGCATTTTACAGCAGGTTGGAGCAGCCTGTATCTCAGCACAGGAATAAGGTAGGGAAGAATTCTAAGGATCATTTTGACTGCCTCCAGAAGTTAGATCAGATGGCAAATTGGATTTGGTGCTAGGTCTTTCCCTTTAGGTTTTACCCCAACAATGTTTTCATTAGTTTCGCTCACTCTCGAAATCAAGCATTTTACAGCAGGTTGGAGCAGCCTGTATCTCAGCACAGGAATAAGGTAGGGAAGAATTCTAAGGATCATTTTGACTGCCTCCAGAAGTTAGATCAGATGGCAAATTGGATTTGGTGCTAGGTCTTTCCCTTTAGGTTTTACCCCAACAATGTTTTCATTAGTTTCGCTCACTCTCGAAATCAAGCATTTTACAGCAGGTTGGAGCAGCCTGTATCTCAGCACAGGAATAAGGTAGGGAAGAATTCAAATACTCATTTGGACTGCCTCCAGAAGTTAGATCAGATGGCCAATGGAATTTGGTGCTAGGTCTTTCCCTTTAGGTTTTACCCCAACAATGTTTTCATTAGTTTCGCTCACTCTCGAAATCAAGCATTTTACAGCAGGTTGGAGCAGCCTGTATCTCAGCACAGGAATAAGGTAGGGAAGAATTCTAAGGCTCATTTTGACTGCCTCCAGAAGTTAGATCAGATGGCAAATTGGATTTGGTGCTAGGTCTTTCCCTTTAGGTTTTACCCCAACAATGTTTTCATTAGTTTCGCTCACTCTCGAAATCAAGCATTTTACAGCAGGTTGGAGCAGCCTGTATCTCAGCACAGGAATAAGGTAGGGAAGAATTCAAATACTCATTTTGACTGCCTCCAGAAGTTAGATCAGATGGCAAATTGGATTTGGTGCTAGGTCTTTCCCTTTAGGTTTTACCCCAACAATGTTTTCATTAGTTTCGCTCACTCTCGAAATCAAGCATTTTACAGCAGGTTGGAGCAGCCTGTATCTCAGCACAGGAATAAGGTAGGGAAGAATTCTAAGGCTCATTTTGACTGCCTCCAGAAGTTAGATCAGATGGCAAATTGGATTTGGTGCTAGGTCTTTCCCTTTAGGTTTTACCCCAACAATGTTTTCATTAGTTTCGCTCACTCTCGAAATCAAGCATTTTACAGCAGGTTGGAGCAGCCTGTATCTCAGCACAGGAATAAGGTAGGGAAGAATTCTAAGGATCATTTTGACTGCCTCCAGAACTTAGATCAGATGGCAAATTGGATTTGGTGCTAGGCCTTTCCCTTTAGGTTTTACCCCAACAATGTTTTCATTAGTTTCGCTCACTCTCGAAATCAAGCATTTTACAGCAGGTTGGAGCAGCCTGTATCTCAGCACAGGAATAAGGTAGGGAAGAATTCTAATACTCATTTTGACTGCCTCCAGAAGTTAGATCAGATGGCAAATTGGATTTGGTGCTAGGTCTTTCCCTTTAGGTTTTACCCCAACAATGTTTTCATTAGTTTCGCTCACTCTCGAAATCAAGCATTTTACAGCAGGTTGGAGCAGCCTGTATCTCAGCACAGGAATAAGGTAGGGAAGAATTCTAAGGATCACTTTGACTGCCTCCAGAAGTTAGATCAGATGGCCAATGGAATTTGGTGCTAGGTCTTTCCCTTTAGGTTTTACCCCAACAATGTTTTCATTAGTTTCGCTCACTCTCGAAATCAAGCATTTTACAGCAGGTTGGAGCAGCCTGTATCTCAGCACAGGAATAAGGTAGGGAAGAATTCTAAGGATCATTTTTACTGCCTCCAGAAGTTAGATCAGATGGCAAATTGGATTTGGTGGTAGGTCTTTCCCTTTAGGTTTTACCCCAACAATGTTTTCATTAGTTTCGCTCACTCTCAAAATCAAGCATTTTACAGCAGGTTGGAGCAGCCTGTATCTCAGCACAGGAATAAGGTAGGGAAGAATTCAAATACTCATTTTGACTGCCTCCAGAAGTTAGATCAGATGGCAAATTGGATTTGGTGCTAGGTCTTTCCCTTTAGGTTTTACCCCAACAATGTTTTCATTAGTTTCGCTCACTCTCGAAATCAAGCATTTTACAGCAGGTTGGAGCAGCCTGTATCTCAGCACAGGAATAAGGTAGGGAAGAATTCTAAGGCTCATTTTGACTGCCTCCAGAAGTTAGATCAGATGGCAAATTGGATTTGGTGCTAGGTCTTTCCCTTTAGGTTTTACCCCAACAATGTTTTCATTAGTTTCGCTCACTCTCGAAATCAAGCATTTTACAGCAGGTTGGAGCAGCCTGTATCTCAGCACAGGAATAAGGTAGGGAAGAATTCTAAGGATCATTTTGACTGCCTCCAGAAGTTAGATCAGATGGCAAATTGGATTTGGTGCTAGGTCTTTCCCTTTAGGTTTTACCCCAACAATGTTTTCATTAGTTTCGCTCACTCTCGAAATCAAGCATTTTACAGCAGGTTGGAGCAGCCTGTATCTCAGCACAGGAATAAGGTAGGGAAGAATTCTAAGGATCATTTTGACTGCCTCCAGAAGTTAGATCAGATGGCAAATTGGATTTGGTGCTAGGTCTTTCCCTTTAGGTTTTACCCCAACAATGTTTTCATTAGTTTCGCTCACTCTCGAAATCAAGCATTTTACAGCAGGTTGGAGCAGCCTGTATCTCAGCACAGGAATAAGGTAGGGACGAATTCTAAGGATCATTTTGACTGCCTCCAGAAGTTTAGATCAGATGGCAAATTGGATTTGGTGCTAGGTCTTTCCCTTTAGGTTTTACCCCAACAATGTTTTCATTAGTTTCGCTCACTCTCGAAATCAAGCATTTTACAGCAGGTTGGAGCAGCCTGTATCTCAGCACAGGAATAAGGTAGGGAAGAATTCAAATACTCATTTGGACTGCCTCCAGAAGTTAGATCAGATGGCCAATGGAATTTGGTGCTAGGTCTTTCCCTTTAGGTTTTACCCCAACAATGTTTTCATTAGTTTCGCTCACTCTCGAAATCAAGCATTTTACAGCAGGTTGGAGCAGCCTGTATCTCAGCACAGGAATAAGGTAGGGAAGAATTCTAAGGCTCATTTTGACTGCCTCCAGAAGTTAGATCAGATGGCAAATTGGATTTGGTGCTAGGTCTTTCCCTTTAGGTTTTACCCCAACAATGTTTTCATTAGTTTCGCTCACTCTCGAAATCAAGCATTTTACAGCAGGTTGAGCAGCCTGTATCTCAGCACAGGAATAAGGTAGGGAAGAATTCTAAGGATCACTTTGACTGCCTCCAGAAGTTAGATCAGATGGCCAATGGAATTTGGTGCTAGGTCTTTCCCTTTAGGTTTTACCCCAACAATGTTTTCATTAGTTTCGCTCACTCTCGAAATCAAGCATTTTACAGCAGGTTGGAGCAGCCTGTATCTCAGCACAGGAATAAGGTAGGGAAGAATTCTAAGGATCATTTTTACTGCCTCCAGAAGTTAGATCAGATGGCAAATTGGATTTGGTGGTAGGTCTTTCCCTTTAGGTTTTACCCCAACAATGTTTTCATTAGTTTCGCTCACTCTCGAAATCAAGCATTTTACAGCAGGTTGGAGCAGCCTGTATCTCAGCACAGGAATAAGGTAGGGAAGAATTCAAATACTCATTTTGACTGCCTCCAGAAGTTAGATCAGATGGCAAATTGGATTTGGTGCTAGGTCTTTCCCTTTAGGTTTTACCCCAACAATGTTTTCATTAGTTTCGCTCACTCTCGAAATCAAGCATTTTACAGCAGGTTGGAGCAGCCTGTATCTCAGCACAGGAATAAGGTAGGGGAAGAATTCTAAGGATCATTTTGACTGCCTCCAGAAGTTAGATCAGATGGCAAATTGGATTTGGTGCTAGGTCTTTCCCTTTAGGTTTTACCCCAACAATGTTTTCATTAGTTTCGCTCACTCTCGAAATCAAGCATTTTACAGCAGGTTGGAGCAGCCTGTATCTCAGCACAGGAATAAGGTAGGGAAGAATTCTAAGGATCATTTTGACTGCCTCCAGAAGTTAGATCAGATGGCAAATTGGATTTGGTGCTAGGTCTTTCCCTTTAGGTTTTACCCCAACAATGTTTTCATTAGTTTCGCTCACTCTCGAAATCAAGCATTTTTACAGCAGGTTGGAGCAGCCTGTATCTCAGCACAGGAATAAGGTAGGGAAGAATTCAAATACTCATTTTGACTGCCTCCAGAAGTTAGATCAGATGGCAAATTGGATTTGGTGCTAGGTCTTTCCCTTTAGGTTTTACCCCAACAATGTTTTCATTAGTTTCGCTCACTCTCGAAATCAAGCATTTTACAGCAGGTTGGAGCAGCCTGTATCTCAGCACAGGAATAAGGTAGGGAAGAATTCTAAGGATCATTTTGACTGCCTCCAGAAGTTAGATCAGATGGCAAATTGTATTTGGTGCTAGGTCTTTCCCTTTAGGTTTTACCCCAACAATGTTTTCATTAGTTTCGCTCACTCTCGAAATCAAGCATTTTACAGCAGGTTGGAGCAGCCTGTATCTCAGCACAGGAATAAGGTAGGGAAGAATTCTAAGGATCATTTTGACTGCCTCCAGAAGTTAGATCAGATGGCAAATTGGATTATTTGGTGCTAGGTCTTTCCCTTTAGGTTTTACCCCAACAATGTTTTCATTAGTTTCGCTCACTCTCGAAATCAAGCATTTTACAGCAGGTTGGAGCAGCTGTATCTCAGCACAGGAATAAGGTAGGGAAGAATTCTAAGGCTCATTTTGACTGCCTCCAGAAGTTAGATCAGATGGCAAATTGGATTTGGTGCTAGGTCTTTCCCTTTAGGTTTTACCCCAACAATGTTTTCATTAGTTTCGCTCACTCTCGAAATCAAGCATTTTACAGCAGGTTGGAGCAGCCTGTATCTCAGCACAGGAATAAGGTAGGGAAGAATTCTAAGGATCATTTTGACTGCCTCCAGAAGTTAGATCAGATGGCAAATTGGATTTGGTGCTAGGTCTTTCCCTTTAGGTTTTACCCCAACAATGTTTTCATTAGTTTCGCTCACTCTCGAAATCAAGCATTTTACAGCAGGTTGGAGCAGCCTGTATCTCAGCACAGGAATAAGGTAGGGAAGAATTCAAATACTCATTTTGACTGCCTCCAGAAGTTAGATCAGATGGCAAATTGGATTTGGTGCTAGGTCTTTCCCTTTAGGTGTTACCTCAACAATGTTTTCATTAGTTTCGCTCACTCTCGAAATCAAGCATTTTACAGCAGGTTGGAGCAGCCTGTATCTCAGCACAGGAATAAGGTAGGGAAGAATTCTAAGGATCATTTTGACTGCCTCCAGAAGTTAGATCAGATGGCAAATTGGATTTGGTGCTAGGTCTTTCCCTTTAGGTTTTTACCCCAACAATGTTTTCATTAGTTTCGCTCACTCTCGAAATCAAGCATTTTACAGCAGGTTGGAGCAGCCTGTATCTCAGCACAGGAATAAGGTAGGGAAGAATTCTAAGGATCATTTTGACTGCCTCCAGAAGTTAGATCAGATGGCAAATTGGATTTGGTGCTAGGTCTTTCCCTTTAGGTTTTACCCCAACAATGTTTTCATTAGTTTCGCTCACTCTCGAAATCAAGCATTTTACAGCAGGTTGGAGCAGCCTGTATCTCAGCACAGGAATAAGGTAGGGAAGAATTCAAATACTCATTTGGACTGCCTCCAGAAGTTAGATCAGATGGCAAATTGGATTTGGTGCTAGGTCTTTCCCTTTAGGTTTTACCCCAACAATGTTTTCATTAGTTTCGCTCACTCTCGAAATCAAGCATTTTACAGCAGGTTGGAGCAGCCTGTATCTCAGCACAGGAATAAGGTAGGGAAGAATTCTAAGGATCATTTTGACTGCCTCCAGAAGTTAGATCAGATGGCAAATTGGATTTGGTGCTAGGTCTTTCCCTTTAGGTTTTACCCCAACAATGTTTTCATTAGTTTCGCTCACTCTCGAAATCAAGCATTTTACAGCAGGTTGGAGCAGCCTGTATCTCAGCACAGGAATAAGGTAGGGAAGAATTCTATGGATCACTTTGACTGCCTCCAGAAGTTAGATCAGATGGCCAATGGAATTTGGTGCTAGGTCTTTCCCTTTAGGTTTTACCCCAACAATGTTTTCATTAGTTTCGCTCACTCTCGAAATCAAGCATTTTACAGCAGGTTGGAGCAGCCTGTATCTCAGCACAGGAATAAGGTAGGGAAGAATTCTAAGGATCATTTTGACTGCCTCCAGAAGTTAGATCAGATGGCAAATTGGATTTGGTGGTAGGTCTTTCCCTTTAGGTTTTACCCCAACAATGTTTTCATTAGTTTCGCTCACTCTCGAAATCAAGCATTTTACAGCAGGTTGGAGCAGCCTGTATCTCAGCACAGGAATAAGGTAGGGAAGAATTCAAATACTCATTTTGACTGCCTCCAGAAGTTAGATCAGATGGCAAATTGGATTTGGTGCTAGGTCTTTCCCTTTAGGTTTTACCCCAACAATGTTTTCATTAGTTTCGCTCACTCTCGAAATCAAGCATTTTACAGCAGGTTGGAGCAGCCTGTATCTCAGCACAGGAATAAGGTAGGGAAGAATTCTAAGGATCATTTTGACTGCCTCCAGAAGTTAGATCAGATGGCAAATTGGATTTGGTGCTAGGTCTTTCCCTTTAGGTTTTACCCCAACAATGTTTTCATTAGTTTCGCTCACTCTCGAAATCAAGCATTTTACAGCAGGTTGGAGCAGCCTGTATCTCAGCACAGGAATAAGGTAGGGAAGAATTCTAAGGATCATTTTGACTGCCTCCAGAAGTTAGATCAGATGGCAAATTGGATTTGGTGCTAGGTCTTTCCCTTTAGGTTTTACCCCAACAATGTTTTCATTAGTTTCGCTCACTCTCGAAATCAAGCATTTTACAGCAGGTTGGAGCCAGCCTGT
Source organism: Melanerpes formicivorus (assembly GCF_026170545.1). Lineage (NCBI taxonomy): Eukaryota > Metazoa > Chordata > Aves > Piciformes > Picidae > Melanerpes > Melanerpes formicivorus. Next base: position 28,917 of record NW_027143920.1, read on the forward strand.
ATCTCAGCACAGGAATAAGGTAGGGAAGAATTCAAATACTCATTTTGACTGCCTCCAGAAGTTAGATCAGATGGCAAATTGGATTTGGTGCTAGGTCTTTCCCTTTAGGTTTTACCCCAACAATGTTTTCATTAGTTTCGCTCACTCTCGAAATCAAGCATTTTACAGCAGGTTGGAGCAGCCTGTATCTCAGCACAGGAATAAGGTAGGGAAGAATTCAAATGCTCATTTTGACTGCCTCCAGAAGTTAGATCAGATGGCAAATTGGATTTGGTGCTAGGTCTTTCCCTTTAGGTTTTACCCCAACAATGTTTTCATTAGTTTCGCTCACTCTCGAAATCAAGCATTTTACAGCAGGTTGGAGCAGCCTGTATCTCAGCACAGGAATAAGGTAGGGAAGAATTCTAAGGATCATTTTGACTGCCTCCAGAAGTTAGATCAGATGGCAAATTGGATTTGGTGCTAGGTCTTTCCCTTTAGGTTTTACCCCAACAATGTTTTCATTAGTTTCGCTCACTCTCGAAATCAAGCATTTTACAGCAGGTTGGAGCAGCCTGTATCTCAGCACAGGAATAAGGTAGGGAAGAATTCTAAGGCTCATTTTGACTGCCTCCAGAAGTTAGATCAGATGGCAAATTGGATTTGGTGCTAGGTCTTTCCCTTTAGGTTTTACCCAACAATGTTTTCATTAGTTTCGCTCACTCTCGAAATCAAGCATTTTACAGCAGGTTGGAGCAGCCTGTATCTCAGCACAGGAATAAGGTAGGGAAGAATTCTAAGGATCATTTTGACTGCCTCCAGAAGTTAGATCAGATGGCAAATTGGATTTGGTGCTAGGTCTTTCCCTTTAGGTTTTACCCCAACAATGTTTTCATTAGTTTCGCTCACTCTCGAAATCAAGCATTTTACAGCAGGTTGGAGCAGCCTGTATCTCAGCACAGGAATAAGGTAGGGAAGAATTCAAATACTCATTTTGACTGCCTCCAGAAGTTAGATCAGATGGCAAATTGGATTTGGTGCTAGGTCTTTCCCTTTAGGTTTTACCCCAACAATGTTTTCATTAGTTTCGCTCACTCTCGAAATCAAGCATTTTACAGCAGGTTGGAGCAGCCTGTATCTCAGCACAGGAATAAGGTAGGGAAGAATTCAAATGCTCATTTTGACTGCCTCCAGAAGTTAGATCAGATGGCAAATTGGATTTGGTGCTAGGTCTTTCCCTTTAGGTTTTACCCCAACAATGTTTTCATTAGTTTCGCTCACTCTCGAAATCAAGCATTTTACAGCAGGTTGGAGCAGCCTGTATCTCAGCACAGGAATAAGGTAGGGAAGAATTCTAAGGATCATTTTGACTGCCTCCAGAAGTTAGATCAGATGGCAAATTGGATTTGGTGCTAGGTCTTTCCCTTTAGGTTTTACCCCAACAATGTTTTCATTAGTTTCGCTCACTCTCGAAATCAAGCATTTTACAGCAGGTTGGAGCAGCCTGTATCTCAGCACAGGAATAAGGTAGGGAAGAATTCTAAGGCTCATTTTGACTGCCTCCAGAAGTTAGATCAGATGGCAAATTGGATTTGGTGCTAGGTCTTTCCCTTTAGGTTTTACCCCAACAATGTTTTCATTAGTTTCGCTCACTCTCGAAATCAAGCATTTTACAGCAGGTTGGAGCAGCCTGTATCTCAGCACAGGAATAAGGTAGGGAAGAATTCTAAGGATCATTTTGACTGCCTCCAGAAGTTAGATCAGATGGCAAATTGGATTTGGTGCTAGGTCTTTCCCTTTAGGTTTTACCCCAACAATGTTTTCATTAGTTTCGCTCACTCTCGAAATCAAGCATTTTACAGCAGGTTGGAGCAGCCTGTATCTCAGCACAGGAATAAGGTAGGGAAGAATTCAAATACTCATTATGACTGCCTCCAGAAGTTAGATCAGATGGCAAATTGGATTTGTGCTAGGTCTTTCCCTTTAGGTGTTACCTCAACAATGTTTTCATTAGTTTTCGCTCACTCTCGAAATCAAGCATTTTACAGCAGGTTGGAGCAGCCTGTATCTCAGCACAGGAATAAGGTAGGGAAGAATTCTAAGGATCATTTTGACTGCCTCCAGAAGTTAGATCAGATGGCAAATTGGATTTGGTGCTAGGTCCTTTCCCTTTAGGTTTTACCCCAACAATGTTTTCATTAGTTTCGCTCACTCTCGAAATCAAGCATTTTACAGCAGGTTGGAGCAGCCTGTATCTCAGCACAGGAATAAGGTAGGGAAGAATTCTAAGGATCATTTTGACTGCCTCCAGAAGTTAGATCAGATGGCAAATTGGATTTTGGTGCTAGGTCTTTCCTTTAGGTTTTACCCCAACAATGTTTTCATTAGTTTCGCTCACTCTCGAAATCAAGCATTTTACAGCAGGTTGGAGCAGCCTGTATCTCAGCACAGGAATAAGGTAGGGAAGAATTCAAATACTCATTTTGACTGCCTCCAGAAGTTAGATCAGATGGCAAATTGGATTTGGTGCTAGGTCTTTCCCTTTAGGTTTTACCCCAGACAATGTTTTCATTAGTTTCGCTCACTCTCGAAATCAAGCATTTTACAGCAGGTTGGAGCAGCCTGTATCTCAGCACAGGAATAAGGTAGGGAAGAATTCTAAGGATCATTTTGACTGCCTCCAGAAGTTAGATCAGATGGCAAATTGTATTTGGTGCTAGGTCTTTCCCTTTAGGTTTTACCCCAAACAATGTTTTCATTAGTTTCGCTCACTCTCGAAATCAAGCATTTTACAGCAGGTTGGAGCAGCCTGTATCTCAGCACAGGAATAAGGTAGGGAAGAATTCAAATACTCATTTTGACTGCCTCCAGAAGTTAGATCAGATGGCAAATTGGATTTGGTGCTAGGTCTTTCCCTTTAGGTTTTACCCCAACAATGTTTTCATTAGTTTCGCTCACTCTCGAAATCAAGGCATTTTACAGCAGGTTGGAGCAGCCTGTATCTCAGCACAGGAATAAGGTAGGGAAGAATTCAAATACTCATTTTGACTGCCTCCAGAAGTTAGATCAGATGGCAAATTGGATTTGGTGCTAGGTCTTTCCCTTTAGGTTTTACCCCAACAATGTTTTCATTAGTTTCGCTCACTCTCGAAATCAAGCATTTTACAGCAGGTTGGAGCAGCCTGTATCTCAGCACAGGAATAAGGTAGGGAAGAATTCTAAGGATCATTTTGACTGCCTCCAGAAGTTAGATCAGATGGCCAATTGCAATTTGGTGCTAGGTCTTTCCCTTTAGGTTTTACCCCAACAATGTTTTCATTAGTTTCGCTCACTCTCGAAATCAAGCATTTTACAGCAGGTTGGAGCAGCCTGTATCTCAGCACAGGAATAAGGTAGGGAAGAATTCTAAGGATCATTTTGACTGCCTCCAGAAGTTAGATCAGATGGCAAATTGGATTTGGTGCTAGGTCTTTCCCTTTAGGTGTTACCCCAACAATGTTTTCATTAGTTTCGCTCACTCTCGAAATCAAGCATTTTACAGCAGGTTGGAGCAGCCTGTATCTCAGCACAGAAATAAGGTAGAGAAGAATTCTAAGGATCATTTTGACTGCCTCCAGAAGTTAGATCAGATGGCAAATTGGATTTGGTGCTAGGTCTTTCCCTTTAGGTGTTACCTCAACAATGTTTTCATTAGTTTCGCTCACTCTCGAAATCAAGCATTTTACAGCAGGTTGGAGCAGCCTGTATCTCAGCACAGGAATAAGGTAGGGAAGAATTCAAATACTCATTTTGACTGCCTCCAGAAGTTAGATCAGATGGCCAATGGAATTTGGTGCTAGGTCTTTCCCTTTAGGTTTTACCCCAACAATGTTTTCATTAGTTTCGCTCACTCTCGAAATCAAGCATTTTACAGCAGGTTGGAGCAGCCTGTATCTCAGCACAGGAATAAGGTAGGGAAGAATTCTAAGGCTCATTTTGACTGCCTCCAGAAGTTAGATCAGATGGCAAATTGGATTTGGTGCTAGGTCTTTCCCTTTAGGTTTTACCCCAACAATGTTTTCATTAGTTTCGCTCACTCTCGAAATCAAGCATTTTACAGCAGGTTGGAGCAGCCTGTATCTCAGCACAGGAATAAGGTAGGGAAGAATTCTAAGGCTCATTTTGACTGCCTCCAGAAGTTAGATCAGATGGCAAATTGGATTGGTGCTAGGTCTTTCCCTTTAGGTTTTACCCCAACAATGTTTTCATTAGTTTCGCTCACTCTCAAAATCAAGCATTTTACAGCAGGTTGGAGCAGCCTGTATCTCAGCACAGGAATAAGGTAGAGAAGAATTCTAAGGATCATTTTGACTGCCTCCAGAAGTTAGATCAGATGGCAAATTGGATTTGGTGCTAGGTCTTTCCCTTTAGGTGTTACCCCAACAATGTTTTCATTAGTTTCGCTCACTCTCGAAATCAAGCATTTTACAGCAGGTTGGAGCAGCCTGTATCTCAGCACAGGAATAAGGTAGGGAAGAATTCAAATACTCATTTTGACTGCCTCCAGAAGTTAGATCAGATGGCAAATTGGATTTGGTGCTAGGTCTTTCCCTTTAGGTGTTACCTCAACAATGTTTTCATTAGTTTCGCTCACTCTCGAAATCAAGCATTTTACAGCAGGTTGGAGCAGCCTGTATCTCAGCACAGGAATAAGGTAGGGAAGAATTCTAAGGATCATTTTGACTGCCTCCAGAAGTTAGATCAGATGGCAAATTGGATTTGGTGCTAGGTCTTTCCTTTAGGTTTTACCCCAACAATGTTTTCATTAGTTTCGCTCACTCTCGAAATCAAGCATTTTACAGCAGGTTGGAGCAGCCTGTATCTCAGCACAGGAATAAGGTAGGGAAGAATTCTAAGGATCATTTTGACTGCCTCCAGAAGTTAGATCAGATGGCAAATTGGATTTGGTGCTAGGTCTTTCCCTTTAGGTTTTACCCCAACAATGTTTTCATTAGTTTCGCTCACTCTCGAAATCAAGCATTTTACAGCAGGTTGGAGCAGCCTGTATCTCAGCACAGGAATAAGGTAGGGAAGAATTCAAATACTCATTTTGACTGCCTCCAGAAGTTAGATCAGATGGCAAATTGGATTTGGTGCTAGGTCTTTCCCTTTAGGTTTTACCCCAACAATGTTTTCATTAGTTTCGCTCACTCTCGAAATCAAGCATTTTACAGCAGGTTGGAGCAGCCTGTATCTCAGCACAGGAATAAGGTAGGGAAGAATTCTAAGGATCATTTTGACTGCCTCCAGAAGTTAGATCAGATGGCAAATTGTATTTGGTGCTAGGTCTTTCCCTTTAGGTTTTACCCCAACAATGTTTTCATTAGTTTCACTCACTCTCGAAATCAAGCATTTTACAGCAGGTTGGAGCAGCCTGTATCTCAGCACAGGAATAAGGTAGGGAAGAATTCAAATACTCATTTTGACTGCCTCCAGAAGTTAGATCAGATGGCAAATTGGATTTGGTGCTAGGTCTTTCCCTTTAGGTTTTACCCCAACAATGTTTTCATTAGTTTCGCTCACTCTCGAAATCAAGCATTTTACAGCAGGTTGGAGCAGCCTGTATCTCAGCACAGGAATAAGGTAGGGAAGAATTCAAATACTCATTTTGACTGCCTCCAGAAGTTAGATCAGATGGCAAATTGGATTTGGTGCTAGGTCTTTCCCTTTAGGTTTTACCCCAACAATGTTTTCATTAGTTTCGCTCACTCTCGAAATCAAGCATTTTACAGCAGGTTGGAGCAGCCTGTATCTCAGCACAGGAATAAGGTAGGGAAGAATTCTAAGGATCATTTTGACTGCCTCCAGAAGTTAGATCAGATGGCCAATGCAATTTGGTGCTAGGTCTTTCCCTTTAGGTTTTACCCCAACAATGTTTTCATTAGTTTCGCTCACTCTCGAAATCAAGCATTTTACAGCAGGTTGGAGCAGCCTGTATCTCAGCACAGGAATAAGGTAGGGAAGAATTCTAAGGATCATTTTGACTGCCTCCAGAAGTTAGATCAGATGGCAAATTGGATTTGGTGCTAGGTCTTTCCCTTTAGGTGTTACCCCAACAATGTTTTCATTAGTTTCGCTCACTCTCGAAATCAAGCATTTTACAGCAGGTTGGAGCAGCCTGTATCTCAGCACAGAAATAAGGTAGAGAAGAATTCTAAGGATCATTTTGACTGCCTCCAGAAGTTAGATCAGATGGCAAATTGGATTTGGTGCTAGGTCTTTCCCTTTAGGTGTTACCTCAACAATGTTTTCATTAGTTTCGCTCACTCTCGAAATCAAGCATTTTACAGCAGGTTGGAGCAGCCTGTATCTCAGCACAGGAATAAGGTAGGGAAGAATTCAAATACTCATTTTGACTGCCTCCAGAAGTTAGATCAGATGGCCAATGGAATTTGGTGCTAGGTCTTTCCCTTTAGGTTTTACCCCAACAATGTTTTCATTAGTTTCGCTCACTCTCGAAATCAAGCATTTTACAGCAGGTTGGAGCAGCCTGTATCTCAGCACAGGAATAAGGTAGGGAAGAATTCTAAGGCTCATTTTGACTGCCTCCAGAAGTTAGATCAGATGGCAAATTGGATTTGGTGCTAGGTCTTTCCCTTTAGGTTTTACCCCAACAATGTTTTCATTAGTTTCGCTCACTCTCGAAATCAAGCATTTTACAGCAGGTTGGAGCAGCCTGTATCTCAGCACAGGAATAAGGTAGGGAAGAATTCTAAGGCTCATTTTGACTGCCTCCAGAAGTTAGATCAGATGGCAAATTGGATTTGGTGCTAGGTCTTTCCCTTTAGGTTTTACCCCAACAATGTTTTCATTAGTTTTCGCTCACTCTCAAAATCAAGCATTTTACAGCAGGTTGGAGCAGCCTGTATCTCAGCACAGGAATAAGGTAGAGAAGAATTCTAAGGATCATTTTGACTGCCTCCAGAAGTTAGATCAGATGGCAAATTGGATTTGGTGCTAGGTCTTTCCCTTTAGGTGTTACCCCAACAATGTTTTTCATTAGTTTCGCTCACTCTCGAAATCAAGCATTTTACAGCAGGTTGGAGCAGCCTGTATCTCAGCACAGGAATAAGGTAGGAAGAATTCAAATACTCATTTTGACTGCCTCCAGAAGTTAGATCAGATGGCAAATTGGATTTGGTGCTAGGTCTTTCCCTTTAGGTTTTACCCCAACAATGTTTTCATTAGTTTCGCTCACTCTCGAAATCAAGCATTTTACAGCAGGTTGGGAGCAGCCTGTATCTCAGCACAGGAATAAGGTAGGGAAGAATTCAAATGCTCATTTTGACTGCCTCCAGAAGTTAGATCAGATGGCAAATTGGATTTGGTGCTAGGTCTTTCCCTTTAGGTTTTACCCCAACAATGTTTTCATTAGTTTCGCTCACTCTCGAAATCAAGCATTTTACAGCAGGTTGGAGCAGCCTGTATCTCAGCACAGGAATAAGGTAGGGAAGAATTCTAAGGATCATTTTGACTGCCTCAGAAGTTAGATCAGATGGCAAATTGGATTTGGTGCTAGGTCTTTCCCTTTAGGTTTTACCCCAACAATGTTTTCATTAGTTTCGCTCACTCTCGAAATCAAGCATTTTACAGCAGGTTGGAGCAGCCTGTATCTCAGCACAGGAATAAGGTAGGGAAGAATTCTAAGGATCATTTTGACTGCCTCCAGAAGTTAGATCAGATGGCAAATTGGATTTGGTGCTAGGTCTTTCCCTTTAGGTTTTACCCCAACAATGTTTTCATTAGTTTCGCTCACTCTCGAAATCAAGCATTTTACAGCAGGTTGGAGCAGCCTGTATCTCAGCACAGGAATAAGGTAGGGAAGAATTCTAAGGATCATTTTGACTGCCTCCAGAAGTTAGATCAGATGGCAAATTGGATTTGGTGCTAGGTCTTTCCCTTTAGGTTTTACCCCAACAATGTTTTCATTAGTTTCGCTCACTCTCGAAATCAAGCATTTTACAGCAGGTTGGAGCAGCCTGTATCTCAGCACAGGAATAAGGTAGGGAAGAATTCTAAGGATCATTTTGACTGCCTCCAGAAGTTAGATCAGATGGCAAATTGGATTTGGTGCTAGGCCTTTCCCTTTAGGTTTTACCCCAACAATGTTTTCATTAGTTTCGCTCACTCTCGAAATCAAGCATTTTACAGCAGGTTGGAGCAGCCTGTATCTCAGCACAGGAATAAGGTAGGGAAGAATTCTAATGCTCATTTTGACTGCCTCCAGAAGTTAGATCAGATGGCAAATTGGATTTGGTGCTAGGTCTTTCCCTTTAGGTTTTACCCCAACAATGTTTTCATTAGTTTCGCTCACTCTCGAAATCAAGCATTTTACAGCAGGTTGGAGCAGCCTGTATCTCAGCACAGGAATAAGGTAGGGAAGAATTCTAAGGCTCATTTTGACTGCCTCCAGAAGTTAGATCAGATGGCAAATTGGATTTGGTGCTAGGTCTTTCCCTTTAGGTTTTACCCCAACAATGTTTTCATTAGTTTCGCTCACTCTCGAAATCAAGCATTTTACAGCAGGTTGGAGCAGCCTGTATCTCAGCACAGGAATAAGGTAGGGAAGAATTCTAAGGATCATTTTGACTGCCTCCAGAAGTTAGATCAGATGGCAAATTGGATTTGGTGCTAGGTCTTTCCCTTTAGGTTTTACCCCAACAATGTTTTCATTAGTTTCGCTCACTCTCGAAATCAAGCATTTTACAGCAGGTTGGAGCAGCCTGTATCTCAGCACAGGAATAAGGTAGGGAAGAATTCTAAGGATCATTTTGACTGCCTCCAGAAGTTAGATCAGATGGCAAATTGGATTTGGTGCTAGGTCTTTCCCTTTAGGTTTTACCCCAACAATGTTTTCATTAGTTTCGCTCACTCTCGAAATCAAGCATTTTACAGCAGGTTGGAGCAGCCTGTATCTCAGCACAGGAATAAGGTAGGGAAGAATTCAAATGCTCATTTTGACTGCCTCCAGAAGTTAGATCAGATGGCAAATTGGATTTGGTGCTAGGTCTTTCCCTTTAGGTTTTACCCCAACAATGTTTTCATTAGTTTCGCTCACTCTCGAAATCAAGCATTTTACAGCAGGTTGGAGCAGCCTGTATCTCAGCACAGGAATAAGGTAGGGAAGAATTCTAAGGCTCATTTTGACTGCCTCCAGAAGTTAGATCAGATGGCAAATTGGATTTGGTGCTAGGTCTTTCCCTTTAGGTTTTACCCCAACAATGTTTTCATTAGTTTCGCTCACTCTCGAAATCAAGCATTTTACAGCAGGTTGGAGCAGCCTGTATCTCAGCACAGGAATAAGGTAGGGAAGAATTCTAAGGCTCATTTTGACTGCCTCCAGAAGTTAGATCAGATGGCAAATTGATTTGGTGCTAGGTCTTTCCCTTTAGGTTTTACCCCAACAATGTTTTCATTAGTTTCGCTCACTCTCGAAATCAAGCATTTTACAGCAGGTTGGAGCAGCCTGTATCTCAGCACAGGAATAAGGTAGGGAAGAATTCTAAGGATCATTTTGACTGCCTCCAGAAGTTAGATCAGATGGCAAATTGGATTTGGTGCTAGGTCTTTCCCTTTAGGTTTTACCCCAACAATGTTTTCATTAGTTTCGCTCACTCTCGAAATCAAGCATTTTACAGCAGGTTGGAGCAGCCTGTATCTCAGCACAGGAATAAGGTAGGGAAGAATTCTAAGGATCATTTTGACTGCCTCCAGAAGTTAGATCAGATGGCAAATTGGATTTGGTGCTAGGTCTTTCCCTTTAGGTTTTACCCCAACAATGTTTTCATTAGTTTCGCTCACTCTCGAAATCAAGCATTTTACAGCAGGTTGGAGCAGCCTGTATCTCAGCACAGGAATAAGGTAGGGAAGAATTCTAAGGCTCATTTTGACTGCCTCCAGAAGTTAGATCAGATGGCAAATTGGATTTGGTGCTAGGTCTTTCCCTTTAGGTTTTACCCCAACAATGTTTTCATTAGTTTCGCTCACTCTCGAAATCAAGCATTTTACAGCAGGTTGGAGCAGCCTGTATCTCAGCACAGGAATAAGGTAGGGAAGAATTCTAAGGCTCATTTTGACTGCCTCCAGAAGTTAGATCAGATGGCAAATTGGATTTGGTGCTAGGTCTTTCCCTTTAGGTTTTACCCCAACAATGTTTTCATTAGTTTCGCTCACTCTCGAAATCAAGCATTTTACAGCAGGTTGGAGCAGCCTGTATCTCAGCACAGGAATAAGGTAGGGAAGAATTCTAAGGATCATTTTGACTGCCTCCAGAAGTTAGATCAGATGGCAAATTGGATTTGGTGCTAGGTCTTTCCCTTTAGGTTTTCACCCCAACAATGTTTTCATTAGTTTCGCTCACTCTCGAAATCAAGCATTTTACAGCAGGTTGGAGCAGCCTGTATCTCAGCACAGGAATAAGGTAGGGAAGAATTCTAAGGCTCATTTTGACTGCCTCCAGAAGTTAGATCAGATGGCAAATTGGATTTGATGCTAGGTCTTTCCCTTTAGGTTTTACCCCAACAATGTTTTCATTAGTTTCGCTCACTCTCGAAATCAAGCATTTTACAGCAGGTTGGAGCAGCCTGTATCTCAGCACAGGAATAAGGTAGGGAAGAATTCTAAGGCTCATTTTGACTGCCTCCAGAAGTTAGATCAGATGGCAAATTTGGATTTGGTGCTAGGTCTTTCCCTTTAGGTTTTACCCAACAATGTTTTCATTAGTTTCGCTCACTCTCGAAATCAAGCATTTTACAGCAGGTTGGAGCAGCCTGTATCTCAGCACAGGAATAAGGTAGGGAAGAATTCTAAGGCTCATTTTGACTGCCTCCAGAAGTTAGATCAGATGGCCAATGGAATTTGGTGCTAGGTCTTTCCCTTTAGGTTTTACCCCAACAATGTTTTCATTAGTTTCGCTCACTCTCGAAATCAAGCATTTTACAGCAGGTTGGAGCAGCCTGTATCTCAGCACAGGAATAAGGTAGGGAAGAATTCTAAGGATCATTTTGACTGCCTCCAGAAGTTAGATCAGATGGCAAATTGGATTTGGTGCTAGGTCTTTCCCTTTAGGTTTTACCCCAACAATGTTTTCATTAGTTTCGCTCACTCTCGAAATCAAGCATTTTACAGCAGGTTGGAGCAGCCTGTATCTCAGCACAGGAATAAGGTAGGGAAGAATTCTAAGGCTCATTTTGACTGCCTCCAGAAGTTAGATCAGATGGCAAATTGGATTTGGTGCTAGGTCTTTCCCTTTAGGTTTTACCCCAACAATGTTTTCATTAGTTTCGCTCACTCTCGAAATCAAGCATTTTACAGCAGGTTGGAGCAGCCTGTATCTCAGCACAGGAATAAGGTAGGGAAGAATTCTAAGGATCATTTTGACTGCCTCCAGAAGTTAGATCAGATGGCAAATTGGATTTGGTGCTAGGTCTTTCCCTTTAGGTTTTACCCCAACAATGTTTTCATTAGTTTCGCTCACTCTCGAAATCAAGCATTTTACAGCAGGTTGGAGCAGCCTGTATCTCAGCACAGGAATAAGGTAGGGAAGAATTCTAAGGCTCATTTTGACTGCCTCCAGAAGTTAGATCAGATGGCAAATTGGATTTGGTGCTAGGTCTTTCCCTTTAGGTTTTACCCCAACAATGTTTTCATTAGTTTCGCTCACTCTCGAAATCAAGCATTTTACAGCAGGTTGGAGCAGCCTGTATCTCAGCACAGGAATAAGGTAGGGAAGAATTCTAAGGATCATTTTGACTGCCTCCAGAAGTTAGATCAGACGGCAAATTGGATTTGGTGCTAGGTCTTTCCCTTTAGGTTTACCCCAACAATGTTTTCATTAGTTTCGCTCACTCTCGAAATCAAGCATTTTACAGCAGGTTGGAGCAGCCTGTATCTCAGCACAGGAATAAGGTAGGGAAGAATTCTAAGGCTCATTTTGACTGCCTCCAGAAGTTAGATCAGATGGCAAATTGGATTTGGTGCTAGGTCTTTCCCTTTAGGTTTTACCCCAACAATGTTTTCATTAGTTTCGCTCACTCTCGAAATCAAGCATTTTACAGCAGGTTGGAGGCAGCCTGTATCTCAGCACAGGAATAAGGTAGGAAGAATTCTAAGGCTCATTTTGACTGCCTCCAGAAGTTAGATCAGATGGCAAATTGGATTTGGTGCTAGGTCTTTCCCTTTAGGTGTTTACCCCAACAATGTTTTTCATTAGTTTCGCTCACTCTCGAAATCAAGCATTTTACAGCAGGTTGGAGCAGCCTGTATCTCAGCACAGGAATAAGGTAGGGAAGAATTCTAAGGCTCATTTTGACTGCCTCCAGAAGTTAGATCAGATGGCAAATTGGATTTGGTGCTAGGTCTTTCCCTTTAGGTTTTACCCCAACAATGTTTTCATTAGTTTCGCTCACTCTCGAAATCAAGCATTTTACAGCAGGTTGGAGCAGCCTGTATCTCAGCACAGGAATAAGGTAGGGAAGAATTCTAAGGATCATTTTGACTGCTCCAGAAGTTAGATAAGATGGCAAATTGGATTTGGTGCTAGGTCTTTCCCTTTAGGTTTTACCCCAACAATGTTTTCATTAGTTTCGCTCACTCTCGAAATCAAGCATTTTACAGCAGGTTGGAGCAGCCTGTATCTCAGCACAGGAATAAGGTAGGGAAGAATTCTGAGGCTCATTTTGACTGCCTCCAGAAGTTAGATCAGATGGCAAATTGGATTTGGTGCTAGGTCTTTCCTTTAGGTTTTACCCCAACAATGTTTTCATTAGTTTCGCTCACTCTCGAAATCAAGCATTTTACAGCAGGTTGGAGCAGCCTGTATCTCAGCACAGGAATAAGGTAGGGAAGAATTCTAAGGATCATTTTGACTGCCTCCAGAAGTTAGATCAGATGGCAAATTGGATTTGGTGCTAGGTCTTTCCCTTTAGGTTTTACCCCAACAATGTTTTCATTAGTTTCGCTCACTCTCGAAATCAAGCATTTTACAGCAGGTTGGAGCAGCCTGTATCTCAGCACAGGAATAAGGTAGGGAAGAATTCTAAGGCTCATTTTGACTGCCTCCAGAAGTTAGATCAGATGGCAAATTGGATTTGGTGCTAGGTCTTTCCCTTTAGGTTTTACCCCAACAATGTTTTCATTAGTTTCGCTCACTCTCGAAATCAAGCATTTTACAGCAGGTTGGAGCAGCCTGTATCTCAGCACAGGAATAAGGTAGGGAAGAATTCAAAGGCTCATTTTGACTGCCTCCAGAAGTTAGATCAGATGGCAAATTGGATTTGGTGCTAGGTCTTTCCCTTTAGGTTTTACCCCAACAATGTTTTCATTAGTTTCGCTCACTCTCGAAATCAAGCATTTTACAGCAGGTTGGAGCAGCCTGTATCTCAGCACAGGAATAAGGTAGGGAAGAATTCTAAGGCTCATTTTGACTGCCTCCAGAAGTTAGATCAGATGGCAAATTGGATTTGGTGCTAGGTCTTTCCCTTTAGGTTTTACCCCAACAATGTTTTCATTAGTTTCGCTCACTCTCGAAATCAAGCATTTTACAGCAGGTTGGAGCAGCCTGTATCTCAGCACAGGAATAAGGTAGGGAAGAATTCTAAGGCTCATTTTGACTGCCTCCAGAAGTTAGATCAGATGGCAAATTGGATTTGGTGCTAGGTCTTTCCCTTTAGGTTTTACCCCAACAATGTTTTCATTAGTTTCGCTCACTCTCGAAATCAAGCATTTTACAGCAGGTTGGAGCAGCCTGTATCTCAGCACAGGAATAAGGTAGGGAAGAATTCTAAGGCTCATTTTGACTGCCTCCAGAAGTTAGATCAGATGGCAAATTGGATTTGGTGCTAGGTCTTTCCCTTTAGGTTTTACCCCAACAATGTTTTCATTAGTTTCGCTCACTCTCGAAATCAAGCATTTTACAGCAGGTTGGAGCAGCCTGTATCTCAGCACAGGAATAAGGTAGGGAAGAATTCTAAGGCTCATTTTGACTGCCTCCAGAAGTTAGATCAGATGGCAAATTGGATTTGGTGCTAGGTCTTTCCCTTTAGGTTTTACCCCAACAATGTTTTCATTAGTTTCGCTCACTCTCGAAATCAAGCATTTTACAGCAGGTTGGAGCAGCCTGTATCTCAGCACAGGAATAAGGTAGGGAAGAATTCTAAGGCTCATTTTGACTGCCTCCAGAAGTTAGATCAGATGGCAAATTGGATTTGGTGCTAGGTCTTTCCCTTTAGGTTTTACCCCAACAATGTTTTCATTAGTTTCGCTCACTCTCGAAATCAAGCATTTTACAGCAGGTTGGAGCAGCCTGTATCTCAGCACAGGAATAAGGTAGGGAAGAATTCTAAGGATCATTTTGACTGCCTCCAGAAGTTAGATCAGATGGCCAATGGAATTTGGTGCTAGGTCTTTCCCTTTAGGTTTTACCCCAACAATGTTTTCATTAGTTTCGCTCACTCTCGAAATCAAGCATTTTACAGCAGGTTGGAGCAGCCTGTATCTCAGCACAGGAATAAGGTAGGGAAGAATTCTAAGGATCATTTGGACTGCCTCCAGAAGTTAGATCAGATGGCAAATTGGATTTGGTGCTAGGTCTTTCCCTTTAGGTTTTACCCCAACAATGTTTTCATTAGTTTCGCTCACTCTCGAAATCAAGCATTTTACAGCAGGTTGGAGCAGCGTGTATCTCAGCACAGGAATAAGGTAGGGAAGAATTCTAAGGCTCATTTTGACTGCCTCCAGAAGTTAGATCAGATGGCAAATTGGATTTGGTGCTAGGTCTTTCCCTTTAGGTTTTACCCCAACAATGTTTTCATTAGTTTCGCTCACTCTCGAAATCAAGCATTTTACAGCAGGTTGGAGCAGCCTGTATCTCAGCACAGGAATAAGGTAGGGAAGAATTCTAAGGCTCATTTTGACTGCCTCCAGAAGTTAGATCAGACGGCAAATTGGATTTGGTGCTAGGTCTTTCCCTTTAGGTTTTACCCCAACAATGTTTTCATTAGTTTCGCTCACTCTCGAAATCAAGCATTTTACAGCAGGTTGGAGCAGCCTGTATCTCAGCACAGGAATAAGGTAGGGAAGAATTCTAAGGCTCATTTTGACTGCCTCCAGAAGTTAGATCAGATGGCAAATTGGATTTGGTGCTAGGTCTTTCCCTTTAGGTTTTACCCCAACAATGTTTTCATTAGTTTCGCTCACTCTCGAAATCAAGCATTTTACAGCAGGTTGGAGCAGCCTGTATCTCAGCACAGGAATAAGGTAGGGAAGAATTCAAATGCTCATTTTGACTGCCTCCAGAAGTTAGATCAGATGGCAAATTGGATTTGGTGCTAGGTCTTTCCCTTTAGGTTTTACCCCAACAATGTTTTCATTAGTTTCGCTCACTCTCGAAATCAAGCATTTTACAGCAGGTTGGAGCAGCCTGTATCTCAGCACAGGAATAAGGTAGGGAAGAATTCTAAGGCTCATTTTGACTGCCTCCAGAAGTTAGATCAGATGGCAAATTGGATTTGGTGCTAGGTCTTTCCCTTTAGGTTTTACCCCAACAATGTTTTCATTAGTTTCGCTCACTCTCGAAATCAAGCATTTTACAGCAGGTTGGAGCAGCCTGTATCTCAGCACAGGAATAAGGTAGGGAAGAATTCTAAGGCTCATTTTGACTGCCTCCAGAAGTTAGATCAGATGGCAAATTGGATTTGGTGCTAGGTCTTTCCCTTCAGGTTTTACCCCAACAATGTTTTCATTAGTTTCGCTCACTCTCGAAATCAAGCATTTTACAGCAGGTTGGAGCAGCCTGTATCTCAGCACAGGAATAAGGTAGGGAAGAATTCTAAGGCTCATTTTGACTGCCTCCAGAAGTTAGATCAGATGGCAAATTGGATTTGGTGCTAGGTCTTTCCCTTTAGGTTTTACCCCAACAATGTTTTCATTAGTTTCGCTCACTCTCGAAATCAAGCATTTTACAGCAGGTTGGAGCAGCCTGTATCTCAGCACAGGAATAAGGTAGGGAAGAATTCTAAGGCTCATTTTGACTGCCTCCAGAAGTTAGATCAGATGGCAAATTGGATTTGGTGCTAGGTCTTTCCCTTTAGGTTTTACCCCAACAATGTTTTCATTAGTTTCGCTCACTCTCGAAATCAAGCATTTTACAGCAGGTTGGAGCAGCCTGTATCTCAGCACAGGAATAAGGTAGGGAAGAATTCTAAGGCTCATTTTGACTGCCTCCAGAAGTTAGATCAGATGGCAAATTGGATTTGGTGCTAGGTCTTTCCCTTTAGGTTTTACCCCAACAATGTTTTCATTAGTTTCGCTCACTCTCGAAATCAAGCATTTTACAGCAGGTTGGAGCAGCCTGTATCTCAGCACAGGAATAAGGTAGGGAAGAATTCTAAGGCTCATTTTGACTGCCTCCAGAAGTTAGATCAGATGGCAAA